>NC_079414.1:2342117-2344617 GCF_026213295.1 Gadus chalcogrammus | reverse complement strand
GCTTGTACTGCTCGCTGTGTCCCTCTATTTCCCTCCCAACCTCACCTCTTCATGAACACAGACGGAAAATAGAAGATATGAAGGAGGTGCTGGTCTGTGGAGGGACACAAGGTCGGTGTTATATGGGGGGCTAAATAACAACAATAATTTCCAGTACCATACTGTGGGGTTTAAGTCAGGGCCTTCAGTAACGAACTCCACCAACGGCCAACCCCCAAACACTCAGACATGCACACAAATTTCATATTATGTGCCGATCAAACCAACACAGCCACAATATGCGCTACTGCATAACATCATCAACAAGACAGTAGATCTTCAGCAACAACAGTGCACACGCACACCAATTTGCATTACCGCAGAGCTAGAGTAATGCAGCATCACCATCAGATCTTTCCTTATGTCACTCCGCAACCAGATTGCACATCAGACACATGACACAAAGACAAGTGTTCACGGTTATTGGTGTTATGTTCACCAGATGCTTTCGCAACTTCAACGGATTCAATAAAGTAGCCTATAGCAACAATATTACAAGTGCAATGCCAGTTCATTAACAAAAATGAAACTTACAAGTAGGCCTTTATGCCACATATTTTACAACAGCTATTCCAGCCAGAATATTAAGCCCACAGGAGTAGTAGTGAACGGGTTCATTTAATATGCTTATTAAGCGGCATCTACACACAGCATTACCATTAAGCCTACTGCCCAAATTCCAGTAATATATTTGTGTTTCCAACCATTACAATAAATGCGTTAGAAACTAAAGTACCACAACAACATTATCGCTCCTACACAGTGCAAAGTAAAACTCACCCATGACTTGTAGAGGAAATCCATCCTCCGATCCTTTCCACCCTGGACACACCAAAGGTCTTTAAATGCACCACTGATGTGAGGTGACGCTCAGAGGCCTGATGTTTTAAAGCTGCCTTGATGAAGCTGTTAAGCCTGCTATAATGTTCCATGTCCCCTCACTGATGTTGACGGCCAGCAGAATAGCTTGTTCTGAATGGTGCTAGCCGTTAGCCAGTCATAGCGGCTGTAGTTGCACTCTGTAAAGTGCCGCACAAAACCTTTACCAGCCTGGGTCAGCCCATCCAGCTTCGGTGTAGTTCTTCCTCTTGAAATTAAATCTGTCCTCTCTCCGAACGATCGCCTTGAAAAAGGCAAACGAAGGAGATCAGAAACAGGATCGCTAGGTGCTGTGAAGGCGGTGGTCATAGTAGTTCACTATCAACTCTCTCACTAACCACCAACGATTTCAAAATTCGCTGGTGCCAGCGCCGGCATATTGCTGGGCCCTGGGGGCGTTCTATTACTACACATCAACATTTGATGGGCTGATTACACACGTCATTCAAATTGATTATCCAATGGGAGGTGGCAGCTCCAGCGAAAGGCTAGCAATACTTTTAGTGCTGGCCCCGCTGGTCCATGTAGCTGTGATGCGTTATTTGGCTGGGCTCAGCCTTACAAAAAAAAAAACGGTTTTCCTTCTGGAATTATGTTGTAAATATTGAAAAAATATGGAATTAAGATGCGTTCAGACACAAATTAATGTAATTTTGAAAATAATAATATATAATTTAGATTTTGACAGAGCCAGCAGAGAAGCCCTGCTGGCCCTGACGGCCCACCACTGCTAATTTCATAGTGTATGATAAGGGTTACTGCCACTTGGGGGGTCAATTTGATAAGAGGGCCTCTTTTCGCCTGCAATATGCAACTATAACTATTAATCTATTGATTATTTCATTAGTTGACATACAAACATGTGTCCTTTATACGAAAACTAACAGTTTATACATAGAGGGATACAAATAGAATTCAAGTTTATTTGAGGGATTAGCTGCTTGTCAGATGGGTCCAGAGGAGCGTCCTTCATTGGCCATCGTCTCCTCAAAGCGCGACACAACGCCCGCGGGCCGGTCTAGTTGGGCGTCCATTTACACATCCCCACCTTTCAGAACCGGTGGGCGACAGACAGCGAGGCGGAGGTCCCGAAGGGGCAGTTGGTCGTGTGCGCTGCAGGGCTGCCGGTCACCATGATGGACAGTCAACCAACACACAATCTTTTGCTTGATCGATTAATCATGTAGTCTATAAAATGTCATAAATGATAGCCATGCCATCCTAAGTTACCAGAGTACAAGGTGATGTCTTAGATTTGGTGTCTTCATTTTGAGAAGCAGCCAAGGAAACTTAAGTATTTGAATTACCAAATTTGAATTTCTGAAGCATCAAGCTGTAAACGATTACTTGATTATCAGAACAATTTATTCTGTACCTTATCTGAGGATCGACTGATAGATTCATGGACTACACGGTGCAGCCCCTAGTGGCGTTCCTCTACTACCAGGTCAGGACTGGAGGCAGCTGAGGCAGTGGCTGCTGTCCCAGGAGGGCTGAGGCAGGGGACTGAGGCATTGGTCTGAGACACTGGCTGGTGTCCCAGGAGGTCTGAGGCAGTGGGCTGAAAAAGTGGGCTGATGTC
>NC_079414.1:2239617-2337117 GCF_026213295.1 Gadus chalcogrammus | reverse complement strand
AAAGCCCTCAGTAAGAGGAGCAGAGGAGGAGGAGCCGTGACTGAGGCTGTAAATCTGACGCAGCCACATTGTGATTAACACTCTGTGGCAAATCAAAAGGACTTTGGGAAAATGACCCACTAGCAGATCACATGGATAACAACAGACAAGCAAATGGGACGGTAACACCGGATAGCATTGTGTGTACGTGTGTCTTTGTGTGCGTGTACATGTGCATGTGTTTCTGTGTGTGTGTTTGCCTTTCTTTATGTGTGTGTGTATGCCTGTGACTGTGTTTGTGTATGTCTTTGTTCGTGAGTGTGTGTGTGTGAGCCTGTGTCCCTGTTTATGTGCGTGTGCATGTGTTTTTTTGTGTATGTGTTTGTGTGTATTTGCGTGTGTTTTTGTGCGTGAGTCTGTGTCTTGGTGTATGTGTGTGTGTCTGTTTGTGTGTGTGAGTCTGTGTCTCAGTGTATTTGAGTATGCGCATGTGTTTTTTTGTGCATGTGTTTGTGTGTATTTGCGTGTGTTTTTGTGCGTGAGTCTGTGTCTTGGTGTATGTGTGTGTGTCTGTTTGTGTGTGTGAGTCTGTGTCTCAGTGTATTTGAGTGTGCGTGTGTGTGTGTGTGTTTGTGCGCTTGAATCTGTGTCTTTGTATATGTGTGTGTGTGTGTGTGTGTGTGTATGTGTGTGCGTGTGTGGGTGTGTGTGAGTTTGTGTCATTGTGTGTGTACGTGGATGTGTGTGTGTTCGGGTTGGGGGTGGGGGGAGAATAAAAGACTTAGTTTCCACTGAAGAAATGGATGTGGTGTAGCTGGAGTGATGGCAGTGTGGACGTAATCCGAGAGCCCTTTGAGAAGACAGCGCTGTAAGAGGAGGACAGAGCTTCTCAGCGTCAGAGTTGTGGTGGTTTGAGAACAGTCAAGTCGTTTTTGTATCCTGTATAATTGTTTCACAGTCTTTTTAAAGGACAGTAGGGCTGTGCATGTTTTATGTGTAACAGCTGGTTGCCATACACACAAAGCCATTCAGAGCCAACACAAACAAAGGAAAACTATAGTTGAAGCACTAGGCGCGATAAACACGGGAATCAAATGAATACAATGTCAACACAAGCATCATGAGCAGTGAAACAAGAAGGGCTGCACCAATCAAACGGGAGCGCCTCTCAAAACATTGAGTGCAGCAATGAGTGTGCCATTGAGTTTAGTGGCGTGGAAAGGCCCACGGTGTGTTTATTTCTCCTGGGTTGAGCTGGTTCAACAGCAGCACACTAAGGCCCCTCCAAACCCCACCACGTTGTGTTGAGGAGGTGGAGGAGGTGGAGGTGGAGGTCAGTTTGGAAGGAAATCCAATGAAGTCCAATACTTTTTGACTTTTTTAGGTGTGGGCAGAGGGGTGTTTTAAATGTACAATCTCCAAGTATTTCAAATAATTTGAGCTCATTCAAGTTTCTGGTGTGTTCCTGCTTGAACTGTAAATGGATATTTACATTGTGAAATATTAACACAATTCAGAACAATGGCTATTTTGGTCGAAATGTGTTTGATGTTATTTAAAATAGAGCACAGCACACCCAGGTATGCTCTGCCATACAAACATCATAAATACTATGTGAAGATGCTCCCACCACATACTTGTTACCGTTTGGAGACAGGGATGGGGAAACAGCAGATTACAGAAACACATGGATGGATAAAGTCTTGCTGGTCCTTTTCTCTTCAGGGAGAGAGACATAGAGGCCTCAGGGAGCCTCACAGCCCCAGGCCAGGTCCTTATCCCCCACTGTTAGGGAAACAAGCCGTCTTAGGGCTCATCAGGAGCAGTTGTAGCGTAGCATTACCCCCCCCCCCCCCCCCCCCCCGCCCCCTACAGCCTCCCTAATTAATGGAGCTGTTTCTCCACTCCACTAAACTCCTTAATTGGCTCAGCATTTCTTAACCATTAATTATGCTCCATTTCATTCTCCCCTAATGAGTCCTGGCCACGCCTCTGTTTTCACCAGTGATTAGCAACCGCTCTTTGACTAGCACTCGCTGACGCTAACAATTACAACAACAATGTCACAAAGTTATGCTGGGTCTTGTTGTTCTTGCTCGCTACCATTGCTTGTTTTGAAATGCTTTTTTGCTGCTCTCATTTAATATCTCTCTCTCTCCTCCTTTCCCTCCCTCTCTCCCTCTCCCTCCCTCCCTACCCCTCTCTGTATCTCAGCACCCTTATCCGTCGGAGGAGCAGAAGAAGCAGCTCGCACAAGACACAGGCCTGACCATCTTGCAAGTCAACAACTGGTGAGTGAGGGCCCCTCTCCTGTGGGGCTGTCCTAGGACCAGAGCCACGGCCTCCGGGCCCAGAGCCAAGCCCCCCGGGACCCCAGGCTCCCTGTGGCTAATGATTTGGGAGATTATACCTTAGGGGCCCTTTAATATTTCCCTCCCCGCTGTTTGCGGGCGGATCAGGTCATTAGAGGGTGTTTGTTTGGACCGGGCGGGGGGAGTTCTGTTGTTTACTGATCATATGAGCAGAGCCAGTGGGGAACCAAACTCAACAGGTTGGTCAGTGTGCACCCAAAACGCTGACTTTGACAGTAAGCTGGCCGAAATACATAGCAGTGAGGGATAATTATTCAAACCATAATGTCCACCATGGCCATTTTCCTAAAATCAATGTAAATATAATGAATGGAATATTTACGTCAACTAGATCACAGCCTTGATATCAAATTATATGTTCAGCTCCTGGTGACATCCCTGAATCAAAGCACATATAGGCCTATATATATGTATATATATATATATATATATATATATATACTAAGCTTCCCCTTTCCTTGACTCCTAACATTCCTGATGGAAAAATAATAAAATAAAGGTTGGCTGTCCATGCTCAGCACTAGCTGTTGTGAGAGCCACACACACACACACACGCACGCACGCACGCACACACACACACACACACACACACACACACACACACACACACACACACACACACACACACACACACACACACACACACACACACACACACACACACGTACACAGGCACACACACACACACACACACACACACACACACACACACACACACACACACACGTACACAGGCACACACACAAATACTTACACAGGCACGCAGACACAGACACACACACACACACACACACACACACACACACACACACACACACACACACACACACACACACACGCACACGCACACGCACACGCACACACACACACAGACAGGTGCCAGAGTGCATGTTGTGCGAGTGGGGCTGTAGCATGCTCAGCTGCACGCTTCTCCTCCCTCAAGGACTCACACTCATGCCTGGCTCAATGCCGGGGCGTGCTAGCACTCGGCTAGCGCTCTGCTAGCTCTGCTGTACCATGAAGAGAGAGAAGCCGATGATAGGCAGACAAGAGGACATGTTTTCACCACAAGGATCAGTAGCATGGCAATATTACATTGATAATATATATATATATATATATATCATCATATATATCACTGGCTACTGACCTTGATGGAGAAAACATGCAAGTCCAGTTCATTCCTCAACTCTGCTGGCTTCTGAGGACATTAATAACCCCCCACACAATACTTAAACTGTTGCCGTGGAAACTCCTCCTGAGGTTTTTTCTTCCTTATTCTGCTTAATGTGGGAGTGGAGAAGGGAGGCCAGGAACAGACCACCTCTGTGAGAGGAAACCATCTCAGGACCATCGCGTCTCTGACATGCTGGTGTTCATGTGGAAGCCATATACAGTATACAGTATATTTACACACAGAATACATACTTAATACTCATACATTTATTAAAGGGCCTTCTGCATCTGAACGCTCAAGCTGAGATCAATTCAGTGGTCCCTGGTTTCACTGGGAAGCAGTAGTCACCAGAGTAGTTCTTACTGGGACCCGGTAGACACCAGTGTGGTTCTTACTGGGACGCGGAAGACAACAGAGTGGTTCTTACTGGGACGCGGTAGACACCAGAGTGCTTCTTACTGGGACGCGGTAGACACCAGTGTGGTTCTAACTGGGACGCGGTAGACACCAGTGTGGTTCTTACTGGGATGCAGTAGACAACAGAGGGGTTCTTACTGGGATGTTCACGTGGGACCAGCAGGGAAACGCTTGAGAATAGTGAGAGAACTTCAGTGTGACAACATACACATGTCCTGGTGAATTTCTGCAGAAGGGCAGTACAGTATATGCTATGTCCTCTGACTGCCTCTCTCTCGCTCTGTCTCTCTTTGCCTCTCTCTCTCTCTCTCTCTCCCTCGCTCTCTCTCTCTCTCTCTCTCTCTGTCTGTCTGTCTCTCTCTCTCTCTCTCTCTCTCTCTCTCTCTCTCTCTCTCTCTCTCTCTCTCTCTCTCTCTCTCTCTCTCTCTCTCTCTCTCTCTCTCTCTCTCTCTCCCTCCCTCTCCCCCTCCCCCTCCTCACCCAGCCATCTTGGTGTCGGCTGGTCGCTGGTCGCTGCCAGTGGCTCAGCTCATTTTTGCTGTGTGTCATGGCTCTTTGCGTTTTTCAGTTTTCTGCATGATGATATAGCTAAGTGTGTAGAAGAATGTGTTGAGTGTATAATGGGAGGCAATTGAGTGTGTGTGTGGGGGAGGGTTAGGTGCATCTGCGTTTGTGTGTATTTGTGTGTGTGTGTGTGTGTGCATGTGTGTGAGTGTGTGTGAGTGTACATCTGTGTGTGTGTGTGTGTGTGTGTGTATGGAGGGGGATGGGGTGTAACGGGTGTAAATGGCATTTTCACGGCAAACAGCTGGACTGGTTTATTTAAACATACCCAGGGGGGGGGGGGGGGGGTTGGTGCAGGGGCGGCATGGGGGAGGGTAGGTGGGCTCTGACCTGGGAATGACACCCGGGCAGGGCGGAGTCTAGGCTGTTTAATGGAGTAGTAGAGGAAGGTGGAGGTGGGGCCGGTGGTGGAGAGAGGCTACTGCCAGACTCAAAGAGAGAGCTGGGGCTGTTTGAAAGCCCAGGAATAACGGTAAACAGAGCCCAGACCTCAGCCCCACGCCCGCACGCCGCTCCCCCCCAGCCCGCACCACCAACGCGCGCCAGCGAGCAGACGGGTGAGCGGTCCAAGGGTGGCCGCGGGCATCCGCCCCCCCCCATACCCCTATATCGTAGGGACATTCTGATGCTGCTGCAGCGCTAGCACCCATGCTAATGTAAATGTGTCCCTGTGTAGCTGTCGAGACCCCAAACATTTACATGTCTAGTTAAGAAACACTGAGTAGAACATACACTCTTTGGATGATAAGTAAATGTATAATAAGTGATTAAAACACTAGAGCAGACAGGTGCTGTGTTAACGCCTAGATCCAATGTCAAGCCGCCGTCACCCATTGTGTGGGGAGGAAAGGAAAACAAACTCACAGTCGTTGGCAATTTATGAGCCATCTAGCTGGAGGGAGAATGGGGCCGCTATTGTGGGAGACAGGGGGCTGGGGGTGCTGTCGGGCTGGGTGGGGTGGGCCTTCGGCGCAGGGTCCCATAAACGCAGCCCCGCAGCGGGTCACCCAGGGGTGAGCGTTTAACTCCCTGAAGGAGGGTGCAGCCTCCCGGCCCCTGAGGAGCATCTGATTGGCTGCCAGACGGGCGGAGCCATGATGGCCGGTTGTCGGGCCCCTGAGAGCACGGGGGCCAGCAGGCCCTCGCTCTCTCCTCATCTCCTTCCTGCTCACCTCCTCCCTCCTCACCTCCTCCCTCCTCATCTCCTCCCTCCTCACCTCCTCCCTCCTCACCTCCTCCCTCCTCCCCATCTCACCTCCTCCCTCCCCTTCTCTCCCCACACTGGACTCCTTTTCTACCTCCTCATCCTGTAGATTTATTTCTCTGTTTGCTGTTCCTCTCCATTGTCCTTCCTTCCACGTCTCTTTTTACTTTCAGTCCGCCATCTCTTGTTCTACTTCTCTTTTCTATCACGTGGGCCCTTTAGCCCTCTCTCTTGTTCCCTGTTGCTTTCTTTCTTTTATTCTCTTTCTTTCTTTCATCTTTCGTTCTTTCTTTCTCTCTTTCCCCACTGTTTACCCTCCTCTCCGCTGGCTCCGTCCAGAGAGCTGTTGGTCACAGCGTGTCCCCGGCTTTGTGCTGCGCTGGGCATCCCGTCAAACTCCTGCTCCTGTGGGGGTTTTTGGGCCCAGTTTCCTGTCTTGAGACGGTGGCACCTCTACGTGATCCCCCTCTGTTCTCCTTGCATCTCAGCCCCAACCTCCTCTTCTTCCACCTCCTCCTTCTCCTCCACCTCCTCCTCCTCCACCTCAATCCCACCTCCTCCTCCTCCTCCTCCACCTCAATCCCACCTCCTCCTCCACCTCCACCTCCTACTCCTCCACTTCAATCCGACCTCCTCCTCCACCTCCTCCACCTCCTCCTCCTGCTCCACCTCCTCCTCCTCTTCGTCCTCCTCTTCGTCCTCCTACTCCTCCTCCTCCACCTCCTCCTCCTCCTCCTCTTCATCCTCCTCTTCATCCACCTCCTCCACCTCTTCCACCACCTTCTCCTCCTCCTCCTACTCTTCTTCCTCCTCCTCCTCCTCCTCCTCCTCCTCCTCCTCTTCCTCTTCCCGCCCGCCCCACTCCCTTCTTCCTCCCCTAACTACTTCTGGCCTTTTTCAGCCCGGTGAAAGGAGCTCTGTGGCTTTTGTTTTTTCCCTGAAAAGGAAACGGGGGTCCCCCCATACCCCCCCGCCCCCCTTGCGGGGGGACATAAATCAAGTGGGAACCACTGAGCTCTCAGTCGGGTAAAGGTCAGGAGGGGTCGACGGGCCGTTCAGGAGGCTTTCTCTGAGCCCGTCCAGAGCACCTCCTCTCTCTCTCCCTGTGGAGGGGGGAGGGGGTATTGGTGAGGCGCTGGAGTGTGTGTGAGTGTGTGTGTTTGTGTGTGTGAGTGTGTGAGTGTGTGTATGTGTGTGTGTGTGTGTGTGTGTGTGTGTGTGTGTGTGTGTGTGTGTGTGTGTGTGTGTGTGCGATTGTGTGCGTGTGTGTGTGTGTGTGTGTGTGTGTGTGTGTGTGTGTGTGTGTGTGTGTGTGTGTGTGTGTGTGTGTGTGTGTGTGTGTGTGTGTGGACGAGTGGGGGGGGGGGGGGGGGGGGGGCACGAAGGTGCCAGGTCAAAGGCCATGCATACCAGGATGACAAGCTTTCAAGAGTATACTTGAAGGGGACTGATGTGTATATGTGTGTGTGTGTCTGTGTGTGCAAATGCACTACAACTCTGCAAACAAGCCCAGCTCCCCCCACCCTGAAGTCAAACCTCTATTAGCAGGCAGAGCTCGGGGCAGGAGGCTCTGATATCAAGGTGCTGCAGGACTCTCTACCTCAGCCTTCCCTGAGCAACACGCTGTCTAAAGCTTAGACAGCATGCGGGCCTGCTTCCCCCCACGCAGAACCCTGACAGAACCCTAACCCCAACACAGAACCCTAACCCCAACACAGAACCTTAACAGAACACTAACCCCAACCCAGAACCCTAACAGAACCCTTACAGAGCCCGTACTCTAACATAACCATAACCCCAACACATAACCCTAACAGAACCCTTATCCCAACCCAGAACCCTAACCCCAACACAGAACACTGACAGAACGCTAACCCCAACACAGAACCCTAACCCCAACACAGAACCCTAACAGAACCCTTACAGAGCCCTAACTCTAACAGAACCCTAACCCCAACACAGAACCTTAACACAACCCTAACCCAACACAGAACCCTAACCCCAACACAGAACCTTAACAGAACCCTTACAGAGCCGTAACTCTAACAGAACCCTAACCCCAACACAGAACCTGAACACAACCCTAACCCAACACAGAACCCTAACCCCAACACAGAACCCTAACCCCAACACAGAACCTTAACAGAACCCTAACATAACCCTATCCCCAACACAGAACCCTAACATAACCCTGACCCTAACAGAGCCCTAACCACAGAAGCCTAACAGAGCCCTAACCCTAACAGAACCCTAACCCCAACACAGAACCCTAACAGAGCCCTAACACCGATACAGGCTCATGGGGTTGCTGCAGGGTCTGTGGAGACGTGACGATGTGCTTCATGTAGATCACCAACGGGCTTTCAGAATATTATGAGCCATGGTTTTAGCAGTGATCTCTCACAGGGTGTTAGACCAGCACGGCTCTTAAAGACGCATTGTCATGTTCCACTGGACAGCATCTGACCTCCTCTTTACACTAAACTGTCTCGCCTCCCTGAATCAACATGTATGAATATAAAATAAAAAGTCTTAAAAAAAGGCTTGAGGCTCCAACTGCTAGCAGAGGAGTCATGGTCTGCTTTTGGCTGATTGATGTCAATCACCAAGGCGATAAGCACCCTCTTCACATGAATGCACAGAGGATGCAGCCCAGTATTGAGATGTGTGTGCGTGTTCACCAGGGGTCTTGGGTTTGAGTTTGGCTGGGACCGCAGGCAGCATTAGATGAACGCTGAGCTGGAGATGTTTTGATTTGAGTTCATGTGAAAGGAAAACTGGCTTTGTTCTGTGGAACATAAACATGAAATAATTTGCTGCGCGCAGAAACCACTTCTAACCCTCACACGTCATTCTGCTCTTCTTCAGGTTCATCAACGCCCGACGCAGGATCGTTCAGCCCATGATCGACCAGTCCAACAGAGCAGGCACGTTCTGCTGATATAAGTTTGTTTATTGATTCCGATGTATTAATTTATTAGGATTTTGATCTAATAGTGAGGCACTACGTTGCCGGTGAATGACCACGATACTTAAAAAACGACCAGATTTAGGTTTTTACTATTTGCTGCCTTCCCTTCGACTTTGTGCTTTCGAATCCCAATGCTTTAGTGTTTTTTGAATAAATAAGCCCGCCCCCTTCCCCTGGCCAACCTGTTACATTTGGTGCTCCCTGGACCAGGGGCTTAGCCCCCCACAGTGAATGGGCCCTGAAGCCCCAGAGATTAGCCCCGGACAAAGAGGCTAATCGCTCCGACCGGCCACTCCATTTAACATTTGAACCTGGGATTAAAACAAATAGAAGCGGGCAGGAACCCAGATGAAAACACAGGCGCTGGCCCGCTCTCAGAGCCATTAACCCTGGACCCACTTTAAATGGTGGACCTGTGAACAGTGGCTTGGGAGGGGGCCTGCTCCACAAAACACTCAAGGTTGGACCGTGTGCCCATAAGTACCACGATGTAAGGGTCAGTGGCCCGGTATCGGCCAATAGGAAGAACCGGCGTACATACAGATGATCCAACGTCCTTCACACGCATGTATGAGACATGGCCTCGTTATACTGGAGAGGTGACAGCCCTCAGCAACATGTCAGACGTTCACTTATCATGAGCAACATGTCATCATTTGATTAGAATGCTGAGTTTAAAAGAGATGTTATTGAATTGAAGTCTAATGTAGGCAGAGGTGTTCCTCAATGTGTCATAATGAGACCAGTCCTCGGGTTACCTCATCTAAATAAACCCTGTACAGAATAAGGTCTCCAGGTCTAAGTTGTGCAACGGGCTGCGCCACATAGAGCAGTTATGGAAGTCGAAATAGAACCAAACCAAAGTAGGTGCGGGAGATGGAGAATGAGAGAGAGAGAGAGGTAGCGTGAGAGAGAGAGAGAGAGGTAGAGCGAGAGAGAGAGATGGTAATTAAAAGTCGTGACGGGAGACAGTAATCATGGTTTCCATGTGTGTATGTGCGCGTGTATGTGTGTGTGTCTGTGTGTGTGTGTGTGTGTGTGTGTGTGTGTGTGTGTGTGTGTGTGTGTGTGTGTGTGTGTGTGTGTATGTGTTGCGTGCATCTCCACAGTGAGCCATGGCGGCCCCTATACTCCAGATGGTCAGCCAATGGGAGGCTTCGTCATGGACGGCCAGACACACATGGGAATCAGGCCACCTGGTAGGAAGTGGATTGCGTAAAAACACACCCACAAAAATACATGTGTACGCATATGTGCCTACACACACAGACACACACACACACACACACACACACACACACACACACACACACACACACACACACACACACACACACACACACACACACACACATACAGAGTCCAAAAGAGAAGTGACACACACACACACACGCACCCACACACCCACACACAGACACACAGAGTCCAAAAGAGAAATGACACATGCACACGCTCACACTTGTTCTATTTGCGTGCCCCCCTGTTGGGAGGTGACATGAGGTTGTCTCTGTGTTGGAGCCGCGGGCCAGACGATTCTCAGACCCTCAGACGTCCTGTAATGGATATAAACCACAGCGTTATCACACGGGTACACACACAACATGGAAGGAACTACTAGTTCACTGAAAACACAACTAGAACAAAGTTTGATTCAGGTCTCTGTGGGTATGAGACAGTAACGTGTGTGTGTCTGTGTGTGTGTGTGTGTGTGTCCCTGCAGGAACCCTAGGCGGCATGGGCATGGGCATGGAGGGACAGTGGCACTACATGTGAAGCCCTGGCTAGGGGCCCCTCTGTAAGTAGCACTCTAACACACAACCACACACTGCACTACACGGGGCGCTCGCTAGGGGTCTCTGTATGACATCAGTATAATTATAGAAACTAGAGTTTTCCCGTCCCGTGCTCAACCTCTACTTGTAATTAAAGCAAGGCATTAATGTGGAAACCCCAGTCGATAATGTGACAAATTTGAGAGCGCATAATATAATAATATTTTTGCCTATAATGTTACAGCGTATAACATTCGCTCACCACAAATGACTCTTAAAAGCAGTGTCAACATTAAAATATTTTTTAACCATTCAGCAAACAAAAGGCAACAGGCTGATTATCATTTAGGGGGCCACTCAATGACATGCAGAGATCATCATCAACACGCCAACTGAAGTGGTGTGAGAAATACCGACCTGCTATTCCTCATTCATATATAAGGTAATTTACATTTCCTAAGGAGAAAATACTACCTCAGTATTATTCAGGAGATTTTCAGGGTACAAATGTCAGGATATATTCACACATACGGCCCATCAGGAGAATATCAGGACTTAAACGTGTGTCTGAAAGCAGCTTGTGTGTGAGCATTTGATTACATTATAAAATTGGTCAATTTATGGTAACAGGGGTAATTGTTCAAAGGAAAGTGTGGTATACTATGCATGCAAATCAATTATTGAATAGCTTATCTAGCTATCTCTTCCAATGTTCTGGCCAAGACAAGCAGCAGTAACCTACAGTCGAACATAGCATACAGACAAAACATAAGAAAAATATTAAAAAACTAAAACAGTCCGCAGGGGGGAAGGGGGATATCAATATTGCAAGACATTTCGGGAGGCTCAAGGAAGACAGTACTATTAAGTTTGAGCAACAAAGTCTAGTCTTGTGGTGGACTCTATAGACATAATTCATCATACTGTGTTATTGACATGTTTTCGTTGTGTTATAGGGACACTGTCATATTATGGTGTTTTCCCAACAAGTAAACATAGTATTTGAGTTCCAGAAAACATGTTTTTGAAGCTGTTTGCTGGAAATAGCTTTTAGGAAAAAAAATCTTGCCTACTGCTATTCCCCTCTGTTTCAGTCCCTTCAGAATGCACTGTTTCTGGTGTCTGTAGCTTTAATGCAAATGAGCTGCTTCCCATTGACCAATGAGCTGTCAGACTGAACCACAGAATCGAGGAGAAGGGATTGTTGCCATTTGTGGACTCCTGGAGCTCTATATCTATATCATATAATATAATATATTAATATTAATATTATATATTGGTATTTATATAAAATTATATCTAATATCACGACCAGAAGCTATGTATGCCTCGGATGATATTATGAATTATCATAAAGACTGTGTCTGAAGTTTCTGGCACTTCCACAACAAGTAAAGACTCATAGTGGGGGATATCTCGGCAATGGCTGAGAGGAATGGAACTTTGGCCTTGACTCTCTGAAGTCCATGAACTGTGACACGGAAGAGAAAGAGAGATTGCACTCCGGGAGCTGAGCTGCCGGACTTGCCGCCGTGCTCCCCGCGCCGGAGCTGCCGGACTGCCACCGGACCTGCCAGCTTCGGCGGCCGTTCAGCTCCCGGAGCAGCCGGAAAGCTTCGGCCGCAGTTCAGCTCCCGGAGTACACCGCCGGAGCTGCTGGGCGGCTTTGACGGTGGATAGACTGAGCTATCCCCACGGCAGTCCGGCAGCTCAGCTCCGGGAGTACAATCCCTTTCTCCTCCATGTCTCCTCCTCCTGCCGCCAAAGCTTCAGCAGCAGTCCGGCAGAGAAAGGGATTGTACTCCTGGAGCTTAGCTGCAGGGCTGCCGCCGAGTTACCCCCGCCGGAGCTGCTCGTCGCTGGTCCACAAAATCTCAGCTATGCTCTGATTGGAGGGATGTAGGGAAGTGGGCGGTAACATTCAACTTCCTACGTAGGAGGGGGTGCCGAAACTGACTCGCTTGTTTTGTAACTGTAGGCGGGGTACTTTCAGTAATGCATATCTCACTCCAAAAATCATGTCCAGACTTTTTTCAAAGTTTTTATGCATGTGGGAACACCAAAGACCAAAAACAACACCCCAAATCCCAGGAAAAGTGTTGTTTACATAATATGTCCCCTTTAACGGTTTTTAAATGACAAAATGAACGACCTGCCGTTGCTTGTCGAGGTGAGAAATTGTCTCTTCCCTTCTTTTATCGCAATTTCTACAGTCTATAGACAGAACCTATAGACAGTCTTACCTGGGTGAGTTTGTCGACGGCGGAACCGTGTGTTCACACCAAACGTGATGGGGCGACAGGATCCCATACAAAGTGAACGTATAGACGCGTTTCGGGCAAATTTTTCGCGAGAGAAAACGGGCGACAAGTTTTGATTTGTCGCGCCACACTTTTTCCGTGCCCAGGCGAGCGCGTTCACGAGAATTTGTCGCGCGAAGTTCAAATATTTGAACTTTGACGCGAATTTCGCGTGATGACAGCCAATCAGCGTTCAACAGCGTGGCCACTGAGTCACATGTGTAACTCAGTGCAGTCCGGGACTCCGGGGTGAACTGCAGCATCGAGGAGAAAGTGAATGTTGCCGTTTGCGACTCCCGAGCTCTATATATAATATAATAGTATATAATATAATATTTGTATGCATAATATCATGGCCAAAAGCTCTGTGTGCCTCCGGATGGCCGTAGCGCGGGGAGCTCTCATAGGGATTGGTCTTCTCGGGGTTTCTTTACCGGCGTTGCTATGTTTCCGGTCTTGTGTGTTCCAACGGTTTATTAGGTAGGCCTATCTAATAAATCTCTGTCTATTCAATACTTCCACAAGTCTCTCCCTCTTCCACAAAAGGTAAAGACATGCAATGGTGGTTATCTTGTTGTGGCGCGACAAATTCGACAAAACTTGCACAGCGACAGATCATGATGTGGGGCGCGACAAAACTTCGGCGACAATGCGAACGGGCGAAAAATTTCGCGTTTGGTGTGACTGTGAACACACAGTTACGTTTAAAAACATAATGTCTTACCTGGGCGAGTGTTTCACTGCGATGTGTGCGTGTGTTCTTACCTGGGCGCATGTGTCGATGGCGGAGCCATTATGTTTTAAAACATAACGTATTACCTGGGCGATTGTCGCTGCGGTGTGTGCGCGTGCGTGTGTGTTCTTACCTGCGCCTGTGTCAATGGCGGAGCCGTTATGTTTAAAAACATAACATCTTACCTCGGCGACTGTGTCACTGCCTTTGCCTTGATGTGCGGTGTGTGCGCGTGCGTGTGTGTGTGTGTGTGTGCGCTTCCGTGTATGTGTGGCTGCCTTTGTCTTGACTCGGGGTGTTTGCGCTTGTACGCGCGAGTGTTTGTGTGCGTGTGTGTGCGTTTCCTTGTATGTTCGTGCACATGTGCGTGTGTGTGCGGTGTGTGTATGCGCTGGGTATGTGCATGCTTGCGGTGTATGTATGTGTTCGCGCGTGCTGTGTGTGTGTGTGAGCTGCAGGCTGCTTGCCACATGCGCACATGACCAACTTGAGTAACTGGTGCGACAGGCCTGCTATTATAGTAGATAAGATACTTATCGTAGACTCACGGTATTTCGATTTGCTAGACCTTTTCTCACAAATGCTATCCATAAATCCTTCCGGGTCATGGCTCATTCACACAGTCTGGACACGACTGTTCCTCACTAACGATTGATACGACTGTTTCTCCCAAATGATTGACACGACTGTTTCTCCCTAACGATTGACGCAACTGTTTCTCACTAACCAGTGGTGAAACATCGCCACGCTACCACCACTTTATAGACAGGCTAGGCCTGTAGGCACGACAAACTGAGCAGACAACGCTTCCATAGTGAAAACAAACGCCGCCCACCAAAAAGAAACATGCTGAGAAAAAAAAACTACACCCGTCCCTTACGATTGACACGACTGTTTGTCCTTAACGATGGACACAACTGTTTCTCCCTAACGATTGACATCAAACTTTTGTAAGCGTGCAAGACCTACCCCCAGAGACAGACTGGCACAACTGCGATTGTGACACTGATAAACCAATCAGGCTTCACTTTCCACACAAGGATATCTTTCCCTGAGTCTCCGTAGGTCTACGCTGCATCCATCGTTTTCTTTTCCAACGTCCTAAAATGGCGTCCCTGTCCCTTCCTTCAGAATCACTCCAGCTGTGACAGAATATTGCTGACTGAAACACTGGCTGGGGCATGCTGGGTTCATAGTAATACGATATAATAGCGTCACAATTATTTGAACTCTTATTCCTCCATAATACTGCAGAGTTCACGGATAACAAACAGCCTCATCAAGGCTTCCCAGTGGTCTACCTCCTACCTCACAGGCATGAAGCAGAACAGGCCAGCGTGGCATGAAATATTACCCAACCGAGGGACCAGCTTCCCCAAACATGGTTGGGAGAAGCAACCGTGTATTTGTTCAGTGTGATGACGGAGATGCCAGTACACCACAACACCACACCACCATAAGCTGTACATGTGTTGTGTACTTGTACACGTCCTATCACCACATAGAAAAAAAAGGTTGAGTGTGAACCTCAAGTACAATACCAGCTATGTATATGCTGAATTAAGGCCAAAGTATACTACTCAGACTCGTAATACGTAATAATTACGTAATCCGTAATCCAACTCCGTAACCACGGAGTTCTCCGTCGTGATGTCGGATACGCAATGCAATTCGCCGCCCGATCGATCTTATATGTTGACTATAAACCATGTAAATAGTTTTTACATGGTAAAAACTATTAAACTTCCAAAGCTTTACAAATCTTATTTGGTGTTTTATTGGTCCTTAATGTGCAAAGTAAACAATGGACCAATCACAGCCCTTGCCGTCTCCGTTGCGTCGACGGATAGTTAAAAAATATTGATGCGCACGTAAGCTACGGAGAGGGTCTCTGACAGGCTCTCCGGCTACAGAGAGAGCTCTCCGTCTCTATGTACTGCACTTTACGGAGGACTATATACCGGCCTTAAGAGATCTAAAGCGAAGCTACATCCCAAAGATTGGTTGCACACATTGGCAGACACTAAAGAAAGCTTGTCTAAATGTCATGTCTAAGCATGGACGTTGAGGGCCACATTTTATTCCCCTGCTGGCCCCACGTTGACGTTACGGCCCTGATGGATGCTGCGGATCCAGAGGTCAATTAAAGCTAAGAGGTGCTTTCTATATTCTCTCACTTCCTGTTGATTAAATTGATCATAAGCGAAAGAGCAGGGGGTGGGGGAGGATAATGATTGGCTCTCTCTCTCTCTCTCTCTCTCTCTCTCTCTCTCTCTCTCTCTCTCTCTCTCTCTCTCTCTCTCTCTCTCTCTCTCTCTCTCTCCTCATCTGATTATGGGGTTGTTACTCCGTATGTAATTTTCATTAAGCCCGGGCATACTTAGCGCAATTAATCAGATGCTTTCTCCACTTCTCCAGTCAGGACCCCCGCCTCTCGGCTGGGAACAGACCAAAGACCACTCCGGTTAAGGGGGGGTGGCCGGCTGGGAACAGACCAAAGACCACTCCGGTTAAGGGGGGGTGGCCGGCTGGGAACAGACCAAAGACCACTCCGGTTAAGGGGGGGTGGGGGCTGATTTACCCTCAAGGATTTCTGTCTTTAATGTTCTGGGCCCGGCAGGCAGGGGCGGCGCCAAGCGGTTGCTTGCCGTTGCTATAGCAACCCCAAGCAATTGCTCAGAAACCCCAGAGCAACCCCTGATTTTTTGACAAACTCAAACAACATATTTGAAATAATGCCATTTTCCGTAAAATGGTATTAAATAAGTTCAACTAAACCTATGGCCGAATGCGGTACCCGTCACCATACCGACCAATCCTGTCATATGAATCACCAGATTAAGTGCATAAGTGAGTAGCGTCAAAATTTCAGGGCCGTGACTGTCGTTCAAATCCAGTTCCCGAGCGTTGGGCATGCGCACACTCTGTAAGTGACATGAACAGATTAAAAAAAAACATACGCACAATTAACACAAACTATCCCAAGCAATATGTACAATATTAATTAATTATTATTTAATGTACATGAAACAATAATTTCATTAATAGCATAGTCTTACGAAAAATAAATAACATTTCAAATATGCGGACATCTCGCGGCGAGATTATCAGTCAGAGATGTTCGTTGCCGGCTCGTTGGCGCTTAAAAAATATGGACAAGTTTTTACTATTTCGAAAGAAATCAAGTTCAAACACGACTCGCGATGGCGAGGCTGAGGATGGGCTCGTTAATAGCCAGACTTGTGTTGGACTTGGTAGTTGTTCGGAGGGGGGTTATGCTGAGGTCAAGAAACGGAAGAAAATATTGTAGCCTACACAGTTCTGAATTAGCAATACAATGTTATCACATGGTTGCTAGCAATGTTGGTGTGTTAAACCGTATGGATAAAGTGGAATATTGCAAGAAGTCCTGTGATCAAGACATCGATTTAAGGTAGGCCGTTTGGTTATTAAGTTTGCCCGTCGCAGCATATTGACTTGGGGCCCATGTGATTTGTTTTGAAGTAGAACTAGATTATAGGTTTGGCTCATGCCAAAGGATGGGTTTATCGTAGCCTGGTATGATCCGCCCTTAATAGAAGTATTATGAAGTATAATAGTATCAACAATAATAGCAACTATTGTATTAATGTTCCACATAGGCCTACATTTGAGACGTATCGCGCAACTAATGTGAATGCTTTGGAATGTACCGTGGCGACGGTGGGTCTGAGATGTGCAATTCACCACTATTGACAGGACAGCTAACCTTGTAGTTGGGGGACTGCTGACGGGCTGTTGATTGAACTATGTTGTTTGTTATCGTGTGGCCGCAGTGCCACCTGGACTAGCAGTGAATGTGTACATGCCGCTGGGCTATTTTCATGTTGGCCTTCTTAAAGATCTTCCTCTATATTGTTCTATGTCTTTACGTCTTTATGTCTGTGCGTGTGTGAGGGAGAGGGAGAAAGATAGCGCACGTTGAACTGTCAAATGATACGATCACACTCAATCACAGTGGTGCGATTAGTCTGTGTTGTTACTGTACTGTAAACTTGCCTCGTACGGGACCGCAACCACCCCAACCCATGCCGAAAATGTCTTCCCGGCCGTGTCTCTGCCAAATTCAGGTGTTTTGATCAAGGTTTTTTTTTTTTGACCAGCAACCTCTTGAATTCATACAGCAACTGTTAAGCAACTGCAACAAATTATTTCTGGCGCCGCCACTGCCGGCAGGTCAATTGAAGACCATTATAGGACCCCCCCCCCACCACTGAACACACTCCCTCAGGCCCTTGGTAATTAAGAGTCTTGCCTCTTGGGAAACAATCCACCTGTCAGTTGGGCTGTGCCATCCCGAGCCAGCCAGCCATGTGCCCCCCTATCCCCGACACACCCTCCCCCCCAACCCTGACACACACACACTCCGACACACACATACCTTGAGCTTTTGGGTTCCTGGGCGTCTGGAAGCAGACGTAGATTTGGAACAGCCCCTCCCTGCCAGCAGACCACGCTGTACTTAGAGCTGCTGTTGGATCCTTTCTGACCCACAACTCCCACCTCCTTGACCTCAAGGACTATCCCACCTCCTTGTGTGTCTCCCTGCAGTAGTGGGGTGACCTTCATATTTGATATAAAGTTCCCCCTCACTCAACTCTTTCTTTGTAAAGGGGGGGGGGGGGGGGGTCTACAGCGTGGGTCTGGCCTCAGGGAGTCACTCTTACGGTCCCCTAGAGGGGTCTCTCCACACAGTGATTGGTCCGGGGTTCATTCAGACCAAGTGGTCTGTTGAGACCCAGTGGTCGTTTGGTGAAAATGACCCGAGACCTTTTCATTTTCTCATGTCAAATGTACACATGTGACAGTTCATGGATTAGCAGAGACAGTCCATACATGTCTTTTTGTTTCACTTGGATGATTTGGAGGAAACGTGCTGGCCATACAGGGAATCTACTGCTACTGTTGACAGCTGAAATACACGCTGCATTGCTGTTATTAGGAGTGCCTTGCTCTAGGGTGGTGGGGGAGGCTTGTCTGAAGGATTTGATCTGCTGGGAGGGGTAGAGGTGACTGGTATAGGGACTGAGCTGAGCACTGGTCCATTATCACCATGCGGGAGTGGAACTGGTCAGTGACCGACGGGTCAGGGGGCGGACGGGGCAGGTTGGGGGTCGGGGGGAGGTTGTTAGGGTTGTACACACCGAACTGCGGCTCAGAACAAGCTGCCTTTTTGTACTGCAAATCTATTGTTTGAAATTGCGACAGTCCCCTTCCCCATTGGATAAGGACGGAGTGGCTGTGGTCTCCACGGAGTCTCCAGCCCTGCTGCCTCACTCTGACTCTTGTGTTTGTCTCTGCAGGGACTCAGGACTACACGCAAGGCCTGGCCTGGACATCCTGTCATCCCCTCCCCCTCAGAGCCCCTCTCTCCCGGCAGGCCGGTCCAGAGAGCAACCAGCCCCCCCCCAATGGACACCCTGCCCTAGCCTTGCCTTGGCTCGCTGTCAGCAGAGCTGACATCAAACGCCTCCTGAAACCAGGGTTCCCCCCATGGCATTTGAAGTGTGGGGGACCATTGTTTTCCAAACACCTCCTGACCTCTCCCTCCGTCTCCTACGTGAAGACCCCTGGCCCACACTGAGGGAGGACGGCGAAAACCAAAACGTAAAGAGAAAGCACGTTGTAGATGAGCATGTAGAGAGGGTGCTGGAGATGGGGGGGGGGGGGGGGGGGGGGGGGGGGGGGGGGGGGGGGGGTTGTTTAACTAGCCCGGTAACTTGTGTTGACAAGCAGCTCAGCTGATGTCTGTATGCTTTCCAAGGAAGGGGCTTATCAAGGAGACCAGCATGTCTCCACCCTTTTGTGGAGAGGATGACTCTGATGGATCCAGCTCTTTGGGGAAAAATGGACAAGGAAGAGCTGCAAAGTGGTGGGCTCCTCGCTGTAGCTCCATGGTCTCCCTGGACATAGACAAGAAGAGACACTTTTTCCACAGGCTCTGGGGTGGCCTTTTGCATATGATGCTGTTTTCAAACAAGGATTTGGTCTTGTTTGATGTTTCACACTGTGTGTGTCTTTTTCGTAGACTTTTATCTTCACTTGATGTCTATGAATCTCGTTACACCTAAAATGATAATAAATATATAAAAAAAAACGTTTGTTTGGTTCTTCAAAGTGTACGAATTGAAAGAAGTTATTCTGCTCCATATTGCATAACACCTAAACAAAACCCCTTTAAGGCTAGCCTGTAGGGTTAGGGGATATGATGTTCACACATATCACTGGACTATGTGTATAGAAGGAGACGTGTGTATCATATACTTAAAGCCAGACGGCCTCTTCACATCCCCGTAAATTAATTCTGCATTCACTTCATTAGCTTATGACATAAAACTTATGATTGGTAGGCCTAATAGCCATCCACAAAGTGAGTCTAGTGTGCGAGCATTATAGGTTAAACTGTGGTAGAACAAAGAATAATTATATATGTATTTACAGAGAGAGAGAGAGAGAGAGAGAGAGAGAGAGAGAGAGAGAGAGATCAATATGCCTAGCCTTCTCTATCAAGGATTGAAAATTTGTAGAAAATGGAGGAGGCCATCGCCAGGTAATTGGTCACAGGCTTGCAGTTTATTGATGACAGCCGACCATACTAGCACCCAGTTGAAGATCACACAAAGCTCCATAGTACAGTGGCAAGCACCCAGTGGGTGCTGCAGTACATCTTACAGAATAGGGGGAAATTAAAAGCCACACATGGATCAGAAGCGTCTGGATGAAACAGATCGCCGAAGCCTTTCCCATTCCAGTTAGGCCGACGGTCAGTAAATCTTGGCAAAAGGATCCTCAAAAGAAACAGAGTAGCATCAGAAGGAATGGGAACACATTAGCTCTACAAACGCATTTTTAAGAAGTCAAAGAAAACAGAGGAGCTTTGCAGCTAAAAAGCTTCAGCTAAACACCTAAATGGAGAGATTAGTTCCCCCTCACGCTCCAGTTGGCGCCCTCAATAGACAAGCTCTCCAATCCCCTGGGAGCTTCCTAGATAGTCCTACTCCTTCTGTCCTCCACTCGGTCCATAGGCCTACTCCTCCTGTCCTTCCCTCCACTCGGTCCATAGGCCTATCCTCCTTCCCTCCACTCGGTCCATATAGGCCTACTCCTCCTTCCCTCCACTCGGTTCATAGGCCTACTCCTCCTGTCCTCCACTCAGTTCATAGGTCTACTCCCCCTGTCCTCCACACCACTCGTCCATAGGCCTATCCTCCTTCCCTCCACTTGGTTCATAGGCCTACTCCTCCTGTCCTCCCCTCGGTCCATAGGCCTACTCCTCCTGTCCTCCAACTCACTCAATCCATAGGCCTACTCCTCCTGTCCTCCCCTCGGTCCATAGGCCTACTCCTCCTGTCCTCCAACTCACTCAATCCATAGGCCTACTCCTCCTGTCCTCCACTCGGTCCATAGGCCTACTCCTCCTGTCCACCACTCAGTCCAAAGGCCTACTGCTCCTGTCCTCCACTAGGTCCATAGGCCTACTCCTCCTGTCCACCACTCAGTCCAAAGGCCTACTGCTCCTGTCCTCCACTCGTGCTACAGGCCTACTCCTGACTTTCTCAATGCCAGCGACCACAAATACCTGCTTTATTTTCTTTAAAATGAATGCCTTATTTTGGACGCTGGAGAATTGGGAATTGTTTACTTTATCATTAGAGGCCAGAAGTCGAAACCAAACTACCCTGGCTCTGTTTAAACTGTTATATTCATTCTCGGGTTTAAAGGGACAAACGGGGGAAATCATTTCTCTAAAAAGTTCCCACCCCGACTGCAGCATGAACCGTATTCAACTGGCCCGTTTCTCCACCTGGAGGTGAAGTCTCGTGTGTGACTGCCCTCTCCAGGGGCTTAAATGAACTGCCTTGATCTCGGTTTGATATGCTGATGAAATGGGCCGCTAAGAGACTCCACGTCGCGCTTAAAATTTAAAAGGCTGAAAATTAAAAATACATATATGATATATAAAATTGCGCGGAGTGACTTTATGGGATCATGGCTTGTCAAACCCTAAACCATGACGGGCGCCTTAAAGGTGACATATTATGCTATTTTCACAACAAGTAGACATAGCATTTGAGTTTTCAAAAACATGTTTTTGAAGCTGTTTGCTTGAAATAACTTTTAGGAAAAAAAATCTCGCCTAACGCTATTCCCTCTGTTTCAGTCCCTTTCAGAATGCGCTGTTTCAGGGGGGTGTAGCTTCAATGCAAATTAGCTACCATCCATTGCATTTGGACACGCCCTTCTAACAAACTGTTACCATGGTTACGGAGAGAGTGTACCCGTAGCATGTGAAATTAGCGGACATGGCAGCTTCAGTGGTTCAGCCATATATGTTCGAACCTGAATCGGATCCTGAAGAAGGAGAGGAGGCTCCTGCAGATCCTCAGACTCCAAGAATTCAGCAGGATGCTTCTGAATGGTTAGTCAAAGAAAAACTTTCTATTTTTTATGGAACTTTTCAACGTCATTGTCTGAGTTTCCCGCATAAGTTAGACGCTAGCTGCTGGCACTAGATGAAGAAGACATTAGGGTTGACGCGGTGTGGACATTTTCACACCGAGTAATACACTCGCGTCAACACCGGTATTACTGAGTATACAGGTAGGCCTATAAACTTTGAAACTAGGTCAACCGCCATCTTATCCGTCAACTCTCCTCTCAGTTTGTGACAGTGTCTGAATCGCTGTCTAATCAATACTTCATTCACTGCCTCTTCCGTGTTCATTAGAATATTATGAATAGTCTGCGTTGGGTTCAGATGCTTGAATCAGACGATTGCAGGGACAGACCCTGTGATTCAGTATGCATGGTAAGGTGCTCTTGGAAAATATGTGACATAGTAGTAGTGCAAACGAAATAAAAAGTATAGTAGCCATCTTTAGAAGCTAGGCGATTATATAGTAAGCCTATTGAATTTACACTAGTTATAACTATATTTTTCTTCTATTTCACAAAACGTGAAATTATGTCAACCAGATGTGTTTGTGTTGTAAACTTGAGAATGCCTAGCGCTACTGGACAATCACCTCAGGCTAGGAAAATGTGGCCATCTAGAGCACGCACCAATCTCAGACGTGGGAGCTATTATTGGTTGCAAATACTGGTATGCCAGGTTTATTTACTTAGCATTATACATGCATTTATTTGTATTTGTTTGTATAGGTGCACATGTGGAAATTGTGCCACAATGCAGTCAGAGCCAGAGAACGTATGCTGTCAGGAGGTGCCTCAGGTAACATTAGCAGCTACCTAACCCTTACCTACACTTATGTTTGCAGTGCATGATTTCTGATAACATGCCATTGCAGATACTCACCTTATGTTATCCATAATAGGTTACAAGACGGCAGGAACAGCTGGATGAAAGGCCTCCCTGTATGATAGACCATCCAGGTGTAGAACCGGTTTGTCTAAATATGTTCTCGCTGCAGAACGCATTCAACATTTACAGAGCTGACGACAGTCCTTTGCGACTACGGGGGATAGTGCAGTGAGTTTTACCTATAATAACCTACTTGACTGTTCATACACAATAAACTAAATAAAGTCAGCCAATGCCACAATTTCACATCATATTTTAACATATAGCCAATTTTTTTCATAAGCAGATACGCATATTACGCATTAATTCACATAAAACATTGTACAGATACAATAAACATTTATTGAACGCAGTCATGAATATTTGTGCATTTAAATACAGTATAAGTGAAGAATTCACTGAATTCAATGAGAAAATGTGAACAGAGTTGTTGACATTGTAGAACCTGTTGACTAACAATGTTACATTTTCTCAGTCGTTACAGGTATTTAGCCTATAGAAATTTTGTGAGCTGGTGCTGGGGCTTCCTTGGGCGGAAGATACGGGTTGTTATCCCATCATGCGTTGTTCTTCGTATACACCGGGAGTTTCCTGACGCCCATGGAAGATAAGGAGGCTTCAAACCACCCTCCCTTGATTGAATCTGGAGGCGTAGCTGGCGATGACCTCCACCTTGTCTGGATGCTCATATTCTGAAGACAGTTCCGGCGGGATGTTTATCTTCAGAATCTCTGCTCTGTGCGATGCTGGGTCGACAAAGACCTTCTCCATGATCATGTCCATCAAATCATTCACATACTCTGTGCAACACACACAAAAGGGAATCACTAGTTACTAGATTATTCAACAACTGTTCATGCATTGACATTTTGCAATTTGAATATTTGGTATATTTTCAGGTATTTATGTGCATTTATTTGTTTATTTTATTGTGTTGGAGTTTGTCTCATGTACTTTGTCTCATGTTCAATATAAATGTTTATTTTCTGAGTAAAATTAAAAGTTGACACTTACGGAATGTCGCCTCAGTCTTCACTGGTTTGGCTCTGCACTCTCCCTTCCGGGCCATAGGAAAGGTCAGTCTGAACATAAGATCCCCTGATGACGTAGTGGCTTGTCCTCAATCAAAATGCTCATTGTAATGCAGTGCAGCCAGGTAGAGTCTGACATTAAAAAGAAAAATCAAACATGGAAATAATGCAAGAAATGGGAAAATGTTCACAACAAGTAATCTCAGCCTAATTTACCTGCACAGCATTCCTAGAAATGGATAGACCACATTTTTAGGAGCGAACCGCAGGATCACGGCGTGGAATGCCTCCAAAGAGGACGTCTGGTGGTGGGGACTGAGCTTTGCTATATCCCTCAGTCAGGACTGTTTTCTTGGTCAGCGCCTTCTCCAGCTTGTAGAATGCAGGAGTTGCTGAAAGACAAAAATATCATACATTATATCCTACTTATTGGTAAGTATCCTAATTATTGGTTGTACCAAAGTCCTTGAAGGACACAGTAGCCTGGACAGCTGTAACAAAAAGTATATATTTATGATAGCAGGGCATTCTTAGGAATAAAACATGACTGCACTGTTACAGTATAAACACTACCAACCTTCACTTCTGTAATGTGAACGAAGAGTCTTCAAAGAGAGTTGTGTGCCAACATGGTGTCTCTGAGGTGGCTCAGTATTGCAGCCAATATCCCTTGTAGCAGGTAACTCCGATGATGCATGATGCTCTGAGGCCTATCGGGAAAAAAAAGATGTCAACCTTATCTTGCATGTATAGCTCTGTGTCTGTATCAAGCATAACTATAATATACAAATTATATTCACCGTGTATATATAATTACTATAATTACTAATTATAGTAATTATAATTACTATAATTACTACCTCCCTTCCTCTCTCTGGATGGGAGCTTCGTTGGTATTTGAATTGCCATTGTAGCCACGAAATCTGATACTCAGGCCACGTCTATCGAATGACTTATTTGTTATGTAGATTCCGTTAACTGTCTTGCAGTCTCAACAATGGTGACTCCAACCCACATTGCGAACGTTTCCCTATAAAAATCTCGTTCACCCATTGTCTCACTGAATGTATACTTGGTAGCTTTGCAGCATGTGCTCTCTCCCTAGCCTTTCATCGTTTTCAATGGAAAAACTCACGCCACAACACGCACAAGTTCATGCTAATCTACTAAAGAAACACACAGCTAATTATTTGTATACTTACATGTCCCTCGTCTGCAGGTATTCCATGCAAAGTTGGAAGGGACCCCTCGTAGAGATAAAGTTTCACAGCTAATCCTTCCGTGTACTGACCGAAGTTGGTGAAACCGTCAGTCGTAAAGTGGTTATAGCGCAGACCAAAAGGTTTTTGCCAACTGTAGCCGGGACTTCGCCTTCAAGAATGAAATCAATCCACGTCGCTCTTTCGTCCTCTGGGACACGATGGAGGGATTTGTGGACGTCCATACAGCCAACAACAGAACACCTCTTGTGAATCCTCGACATGATCAATTCCAAACATGCAACACAATAGGCCGTATCTTTTTTATACTCTGATTGAAGGGGGGTGGGGAAGTGGGAGGTCATATTCAAATGAGCGCCCCTTCCTACGTAGGAATGGGCGCTGAAACTGACTCGCTCGTTTGGTAGCTTGAGGCGGGCTGCTTCCAGAAATTCGTAACTTACTCAAAAAATCATGTACAGACATTTTTCAAAGTTTGTATGCGTGTGGGAGCACCATATACCCACAACAACACCCCAAATCCCAGAAAAAGTGCTGTTTTCATAATATGTCCCTAGTAGCATAATGTATCTTCATGCTACTTTGAGAAATGTAGCACATTTAAAGTGATATTGAAGTCGTTATTGATGTTGAGAGACATGATACGTTCACATTTGTATAAATAAAAAAACACGAAGACACACTTGTATGTATCATCAGACGAACAATCAATAATTATCTTCAAACAAAGCACTTCTTCAAAGTGCACAGAGAAATATTTTTTTCCCTTTTATGTAAGTCCTAGGCCTATGTGTAAAGTATCTTACATGACAATTAATAATGTTTTGTATTGTTCTACTGACAAAGACTATTTAATGGCGAGTTTTAAATGGATTGATTTTGTATTTCAGCTTTTAGAAACGTGTCTCAGTGACTCAGTTCATCGTGTGGGTTTATGAAGGCAGGTCATGTTAGCGGGCCTCTAATCCCCATGCATAAGCGTTATTGACCGCATGGGCTGTGGACTGAGCTTGTGATTCCAAACGTTATTTCAGGGTCTGGCGTTCACATAATTGATATGTAGGCCTAGGCCTATCTGTCATAGCGTTATCTTCCTTTAAGAAAAAACATAATTTGAGATATACAGGCCTTAATATAATAAATATAATTTTAACACAATGCAAACAATTAAATTGCAAGATCACTGAGTTCTGCACATTTTGTCAGGCACAAATGCACACACACACACACACACACACACACACACACACACACACACACACACACACACACACACACACACACACACACACACACACACAGACACAGACACACACAGACACACACACACACACACACACACACACACACACACACACACATGCGCAACCGCACGCACACACAGACAATTCAAAAATCTCTCTTGAATAAAGCTGAATAAACAAGTTTGACGAGCAGAGATGGATGAAGGTCTGGAGCAGGTCGTCTGAGGAGCAGCGCCTGGTTTGTGGGTTCTGGTCGTCCGTGCTGGGGGACCCTGATTGTTGGGTTCTGTTCGTCCACGTTGGGGGCCCTGGTTGGTAGGGTCTGGTGGTCCGCGCTGGGGAGCCCTGGTTGGTGGGTTCTGGTCCTCCGCACTGGGAAGCCCTGGTTCCTCAGGTCTGCTGGCCTCTGCTTCCACTGCTGTCAATAATTCTAGGTGGGAAAATTAATTACTTTGAATTTATCCATGTTCAAACCCTATTGAATTCAAATGATCAATTAAGACGTTAACATATCATGGTGTAATGCTTGCAGAGGTGTCAAAAGTATTCACATTCATTACTCAAGTAGAAGTATAGATACTAGCGTTTAAAAATGTAAGGAGTAAGAACTGAGTGGTTTTTGCATCCAACCATTTCAAAAAATTCTTCCAGGTATGGCCAGGGATGTAGAAGGGTTGGCTGGTCTTCTTGGCTACCAACCTCCTCAATGGTGCTTGGTTAGGACATTTCGCTCATCTACGTCTGCTATTTCGTAGCTGGAATGTAGCGCGACTAATGTCATGTCAGAGAATGTAGACGGGCTCTGGTCATGCGCAGGTGCCATGGATCGCGTATAAACCAATAGGGTGTCAGAATGGTATATGTTTGTATTCTCATCAAACCAATCAAATTCACTCTATCTGATGGCGCGAATCATCTGGATAGGTTTTTTTGTTTGTGTTTTTTTCGGAGGAATGAAAACAAGCAGAAATTAGTGAGTAACGAGGCCATTTTTAAAAATTAAGGAGTAGAAAGTACAGATAAGTGCGTGAAAATGTAAGAAGTAGAAGTAAAAAGTAGGCTGAAAAATAATAAGTATAGATACCCAAAATTTCTACTTAAGTAAGGTAACGAAGTATTTGTACTTAGTTACTTGACACCTCTGAATACTTGCCACTATCCCCGATCACTATCACCTCCACACAGGCCCCGAATGGACAGATAGTTCAAGGGTTTTAATGTGTGGGTTCAGAAAACAAACCTCAAGATGGACTGGATTTTAATTCACCGATGTCTAACCAGGCAAGTGCTTAAGAACACATTTTATTTAAGAACCTTTACTGATTTCGGTGATCAAATGTCCTGGTGATGCTATGTTTGTTTGCAGAATGTTCTACTGCTGAAGTCAGACCAAGTACAGGATCTGTCCCGGGAACTTTGAGCAGAAACTGGTGAGCAGAACGGTTGTAGGCAGCAGACGTAGCAAGTACAGGTGACAGGTAGAGGTATTTTTGTAGAGCTTAGAGTGGTGGGGGTTGTTAGAAAGGAGCCACACAAGAACATCCATTCGACCGACGGATGGAAAGGAGAGTTCCCCTTTGGGGGCATTGACCCCTTGCTATAGGAGCAGGGCGCCCAGCTCGGGTCAAAGGGTTCCATAAACAAAGGTTGATTCTCATGTAGACATGCACACAGCCAGAGCTGGCTATGCAGTCATACAGAACCACATTCCAGCAGAACGTTCATCTGTCGTCACCCGTCACCCGCTCCCTGCAGGCTTCATGCCTCAACATCAATATGGCTGCTTTGAAAATACAGGAGAAGGACGAGAAAAAAGGAAACTGCAACTGCTTTTGCTCGGTCTTGATTAAGTTGTGTGTGTGTGTGTGTGTGCCTACGCGTATGTGTGTACTATTTGTTGAAGGCAGGAATGAAAACACATGAAAGCTGGTGAATGTATTGGCTCTGGTTCAACATTTGCGGTAGGATTTATATCCTTGATTCCTGTTATGCTCAGTGATTGCACTATAGCAGACTATGGAGTGGTCCTGTCACAAACGCAAGCGCTCTCCTGCTCACATAGAACCTGGGGAGAAGAAAACAAGGCGAGGAAAAGGAATCTTAGATTGAATGGCCGTCCCGGTACCCATACCTCATTGGCTCTTTGAAATACGGCCATCCATCCAGCCTTTGTTTACCTAGCCGCTACACCGCCATATCCTTCCCTTCCTGTCTTAATGACGCGGCGCCACATGCTCTGTGACACATGGAGAGAGGTGGGCTCATCAGGCTAATGGAGACTGAAAGCACTTACGGCCCCTTTCCCTCCAGCCTCAGCCCAATTTGCCTGCCCATTGGCTGCACAGCCCTCCCATTTGTCAAATATAGGGTCTGTGAATGAAACTGAGTGAAATAACTCCCTGTGTTCCCACTCACAGGAGATAGAGCTGCACAGCGACGGGGAAGTGTGCTTGGGATCCACGGTTCATATCTGTGTTAAAAACTTTAATTTTCTCACTTACGTCTGGATATCTGCTTCTATTTGCGCCTAGCATCAAGGCGCAAATAGGAGAGTCTTCTTTAATAGTGCACTTTGAGCGTGTCAACAACGCTCAGACGGACCAGGAGGTGGCTCTGATGGGGGGACGGAAAGCGCTCATGTAATGCCTTATTAACTGGAAGGCATGGTTTTGCACAGATGTACTTTTGATCGCTGGTTGGCTGTAGAGCGCTGCCGTGTCTCCGCACCACTTCCTATCCAGCCCCCGCCCCCCAGGCCTGGCATCCAGGCACATCACCCCGATTGAAGGATGTTTAGACACACAGAATCATTTGTCTTCTGATATGTTGCCAATAGGGGTGTAACGGTACACAAAAATCTCGGTTCGGTACGTACCTCGGTTTTGAGGTCACGGTTCGGTTCATTTTCGGTACTTTAATTGCATTATTTTAATATGATAGGTTGTGATCTAAAGTGGGCCGGTCTGAGGCATGAAACTCCAGGGCTGAAAATGAGGCCCACTCCGGCCCTGCACAGATCTCTCTTCATTAGTGTCTGCATAGCCTCCTAGTGGCGTTACAAGATAACACAGATCACTCTCTTCATTAGTGTCTAAAGCACCTCCTAGTGGCATTACAAGATAACACCGATCTCAATCTTCATTAGTGTCAACAGCGCCTCCTAGTGGCGTTACAAGATAACACTTGAGATAATTCCTTAAAGAGAACCTATTATACTACTTTTCTGGTCTTAATTTCTTATTAATGACTCCTATAGCGCAACCTGACACGAATCACAGCACAAAAAACGATGTCGATTTTCGGGAAACTCTTCCTCTCATCTGGGCGCTTTCAGCATTCTCTGCCAACGCTCGGTTTCGTCCTTCTCTGCCCCCTCGCCCCCCTCCTGCCAACCCAACTCCGTTGTGATTGGTTACCTTCCTTAAAGCGCGCGAGCGGGCAGATTTGACCAGGCATATGGGGGCGTGGCAGGAGTGCCTCTACGTAGATGATTTCCCGGAAATGTGAACAAGTGAATCGCAAACGTTGTCCCGAGTGTTTAGCGCTCTGCACAGCCACCCCAGACTGTCAGCAGGGAATACGTCGAAATGCATGTACGTCATTATTTGACACTTTAGTATGGTTAAACATGACTATCAATCATTATAACAATGTTTATAGGTCATAAAAGTCGAAAAAGCATAAGAGGTCCCCTTTAAACGGCTACAAACATGTAACAAATTCAACAAATTTCATCATCAGATAATTGTGGATACTTAAAAACAAAATAATTAGTTACTAGGTCCACACCTCTTTTTAGGGCTAAAAATGAATTGGAAACTAAATCAACTTAATAAAAGATCAGTGGATGAGGACTTCTACAAGATGAGTGCCTGCTTAATTAAAAGGGACATATTATGAAAACAGCACTTTTCCTGGGATTTGGGGTGTTGTTGTGGGTACATGGTGCTCCCACACGCATACAAACTTTGAAAAAAGTCTGTACATGATTTTTTCAGTGAGATACGCATTTCTGGAAGCAGCCCGCCTCCAGCTATCAAACGAGCGAGTCAGTTTCGGCGCCCCCTCCTACGTAAGAAGGGGGCACATTTGAATATTACCTCCCACTTCCCCACTCCCCTCCAATCAGAGCATCGCTAAGATTTTGTGGACCAGTGGACGAGCAGCTCCGGCGGGGGGAACTCGGCGCTAGTCCTGCAGCTAAGCTCCGGGAGTGCAATCCCTTTCTCTGGTGCCGAGCTCACCCCGCCGGAACTGCCGCCGGAAGTCGGGAGGAGGAGACATGGAGTAGAAAGGGTACTCTCGGAGCTGAGCTGCCGAGCTACCCCGGCCGGAGCTGCTCGTCCGCCCGAGGTGCTAGTCCACTGGAGCTGCCACCTAGCTTCGGCGCCAGTTCAGCTCCCGGAGTACCCCGCCGGAGCTGCCGGACTGCGGCCGGATGGCTTTGACTGCGGACGGACTATAGTCCAGCAGCTCCGGCGCGGGGAGCTCGGAAACAGTCCGGCAGCTCAGCACCCGGAGTGCAATCCCTTTCTTCTCCATGTCGCAGTTCATGGACTTCAGAGAGTCAATACCAAAGTTCCTTCCCCCCAATTCTTCTCAACCATGGCCGAGATATCCCCCACTACGAGTCTTACTTGTGGAAGTACCAGAGACGTCAGACACAGTCTTTATTATTCATAATATCATCCGAGGCGCACATAGCTTTTGGCCGTGATATTAGATATATTATATAAATACCTGTATATAATATTATTATGTTAGAGCTCCAGGAGTCAGCAAACGGCAACAATCCCTTCTCCTCCATGCTGTGGTACAGTCTGACAGCTCATTGGTCAATGGGCAGCAGCTCATTTGCATCAATGCTACAGACACCAGAAACAGCGCATTCTGAAGGGAGTGAAACAGAGGGGAATAGCGGTAAACAATATTTTTTTCCTAAAAGCTATTTCCAGCAAACAGCTTCAAAAACATTTTTTCTGGAACTCAAATACTATGTTTACTTGTTGGGAAAACACCATAATATGTCTCCTTTAAGACTTGTTACTTTGAGTCCACCATGTGAGACATCTGGCCAACCAAAGCTGCAGTTGACTTTTCCTCAAGTGGTTTTCATACGGATTACTTTAACATTTACCAACCTCACTTTCATCTCAGATATTTTACTCAAGTATGAATTTGTAGTACTTTATACACCACTGGTTTCGAGTGTAATAATCTTCCTACACCTCTCTATAAGGAGCCTTATTCTGAGTATGTTCTTGTTGTTGTTACCCAGCCTGCTGTCCCTGTTTCTCAGCTGAAGGACCCTACTATTGGCAGGCTGTTCTTTCAGCAGGCCTTCAGAGGAAAGAACTATGGACAACTTCAATAGAGGGAAAAACATTTTCTACACTATTAGTCAGTGAATGCGATTTGCAGTCGAGACCACAGGAGTTTCTTTAAGAAGACAACAACATATATATATAAAAAATAACCAGTGCTTTAATGGAAATGTTATGGAATTCTCGATTGTGATGGAGAAGGGGGGAAGGGGGGGCGGGGGGTTGGGGTTCAAAGTGACAAAGACAAAGTATGTGTAATTCAGAACAGCCAGAGACTGTCCCGCCTGCCAAATGGAAGGCATTTGTTTTATTCTGATTTATTTGATCACGCTTTCCTTCTTTCGCTCTGTCTCTGTCGCTCTGTCTTCCCAGTCTTACCCCTCTTTATTATATTGCTGCGGTGGTCGTTCTTCATCTTCTACTTGCTCCACAGATTGCCCATGGAGCCTGACAAAACGGTGGAAAGCCTTTACTTATGGAGTCGAAGAAGAACAGAGTTGCACGAAGACATGACGTCATGTGCTACATATGTCAGTGTCTTTGGCTCCTAAATCACATGGGGGCGCTGAATGCCCCCCCCCCCCCCCAAACACACATACATGCACATACACACACCCGATGGCTGCTCTGGAAAAGAGCAATTGACGGCCACATGGTGGTAATGGTCTCAGTGTGACAGTTTGTTTGCATTACAGAGAGATCCTTATGCTATGATGATGATGTCTATAAAACTCCCCATATTTCCATGGCCCAACACATCCTTAAGTGAGTGCAAACGACTTCAGTTATTTAGTCCGTGATTTGATGCTCACTCAGAGGCTCCGTCAGATCTTTATCCAGCCAAGATGTCCCATACAGAAACAAACGTTTGTCGTGGTTCGGGGTATAGTAAGGGTAGGGTGTGTGTGTGTGAGTGTTGGTTTTTGGGTTTGGGCTTTGCCACTAACAAGGCCATTGTAATGTGAGATGGTGTGTGTGGCTTGGGTTTTTTACAGAAGCAGAGCAGGTTTTGGTGAGGCAACCGCCGTCAATATGCTTATTATATTGAGTAATATTCATGTTAAAGGCACCCAGTGCAACTTTATGTAAACATTCAATGAAAAATAAACATTCAATTTCTCGTCTTTTTTACACGTAGTAAGTTTCAATAACTCCATACCATTACATATCGACATTCAAGGAGCAAAGATGAGACGTCGCTGTGTGGTGAGAACTGATAGAAAATCGTAAACAACAACAATCGCCGGTGGGGAGAAGCCATTTTTCCATTGACTGGAAGCCTGCTTTATTTATTGTAGGTTACAAAAAATAAAGAAAATGGCGGCATTGTTGTTGTTATCGATTTTCTATCAGTTCTCACCACACAACGACGTCTCATCTTTGCTGCTTGAATGTCGGTATGTAATGGTATGGAGTTATTGAAACTTACTACGTGTAAAAAAGACTAGAAATTGAATGTTTATTTTTAAGCCTCGAAAGTTGCACTGGGTGCCTTTCAAAGTCGTGCCGTCGTTTATTTACTTTTCGCTAAATTCGAATATAATAATACTGCGCCCTTTTGAAAAATTAGCTGCACTTCGTTCATGGAGGTAAGTGAGAGTTAACCTGTTGGTAATAATTATTAATATATTGAGTAAAATTCATGTTAAAGTCGTGCTGTGGTTTATTTAGTGTCATCCGTAATCGCCAATGTGATACTACACCAACATGATTTAGCAAAACTGTCATGCCTTTTTTATCATCTAACTTTTAAGGAATAAATTGTTTTTAGATGTGTTTCTAATATTATGTTTTACCTTCATGGTTCAGGGACTTCCACCACAGGCATATGGGAATGACTGTGGGATCTTCATGATTATGGTATACTCAGGCGCAGACTTAAAATGTACTGAACAGATATAACAACGCGTGTGAACGTTGTCACCAACTACATTTTTCGATCACAGTACGCTTGGTACCTTGCCATTTGACTTCACTGTGGAATTAAATTAAATGAAAAAAGAGCTGACGATTGAAAAGATACATTTAAAATAAGAATTGGATTTTTGACATATGTAAGGTTACAACATCGAAAAATTCTTACTTGTATTTATTTATTTTATTTTATTGGTTTAGTTCAGGGACATTGCACACTAATCAACATTCAAAATGTAAGTGAGCCAGAGTTAGCCTGAGAGGCTAGTTTTCATCTGTTGTCCCCTGCCAGATATTCAAAAGGCAACCTAAAATTACAGAAATAAAATGCCTATAAACAAAGATTAAATAACAACATAGTCGTAAGAATGAATTGACAGACAATAGCAAACAAACAATAAAATAAGCAGACAATAAAACAATAAAACACAGTGTACATTAAACATTTTAGGAAAGTGCACAAAACAGTAGATTAGAGATGTACAAATGCATCTACAATAAAAACACATTCAGCAGCATAGAACACAAACATGCAGAACAAACATATATAGCAGCATAAAGCACAAACATGCAGCACAGACATACAGCAGCCTAAAGCATAAATTTGCAGCACAAACATATACAGCAGCATAAAAACACAAACATGCAGAACAATTAACTTAGACACTAACATGACCTGCACAGGACAGGAGCACACAAGAGACAAGCAAGCAGGACACAGCATTTACCAAGAAGTCGGCAGGAGAAGCAATTGCAGTCCTAGTGTGTACATAATTGATGACCAATAAGCCATATTTTCAGCTGTCCTGAAAAGGGACGGTAAGAACTAATTTCTCTAATATGAGCTGGTAGTGAGTTCCATTCCTGTGACGCTGTAACTGAGAATGCTGAGTGGCTGAAGGCACTTTTTCTAAGGGGTACTACACAGTCTCCCCGGGACGAGCCTCTGGTTGTCCGGTTTGTATTTGACCTCTGAGTGATACACTGTTGAAGTGGTGGGGGGGCTTTGTTGTGCAAAATTTTAAAAATAAGGCAAAGATTTGCATACTTTATTATGTTGTCCCAGCTCAGAAGTTTATACTTTCTTAAAATTAGACAATGGTGGTAGGTGTTTGACTTCCGGTCCAAGACTTTCAGGGTTTGTTTATACAGTGCTTCAAGTGGTTTAAGTGCTGTCTTATTGGCTTGTGCGAAGCTGGTCAAACAGTATGTGAAATGTGACATTATCATAGCATGCATATAAATCTTTGCTGCATCAGTTGTCATTGAATTTCTAATGAAGCGAAAATTCGATAAGTTAAACTTAACCCTGTGACCAACTTTTTTTACATGAGATTTGAATGACAATTGAGAGTCGATTATGAGGCCAAGGTACTTGAACTCAGAGACAACTTGTAATTTTACTCCTGACAGCATTATGGCTGGGTCTGGAGTGCTACATTGCTTTTTGGAAAAAAAACACGCAGACTGTTTTTGATGTATTTAGTTGAAGGCATGATTGAATTAGCCAAGTTAAGATGCGGTTCAATGCATTGGTGAGTGTTGCTGCAGCCTGAAGTTTATTGCTGCCATGTGTAAAAATCACAGCGTCATCAGCATAAAGCTGAATCTCTACATCAGAGCACACAGAGGGCAAGTCATTTATATAAAGACTGAAAAGAAGTGGACCTAGTATTGACCCTTTTGGGACACCAGTTAGTGTATCCAGCGCAGAAGATTTTTGATTGCTGACATTCACACACTGGATTCTGTTCATTAAATATGATTCTGACCACTTGAGGGTGTTATTGGAGAAATTGAATGAGGAGAGTTTGGAAATGAGTACGTTGTGATTTACTCTGTCAAAAGCTTTTCTAAGGTCTAAGAATACAGCCCCAACAGTACCTCCCTTGTCCATCATAGACTTAACCTTTTCAATTAAGAGGCAGTTGGCAGTATCTGTAGAATGATTGGCTCTAAAACCGAATTGCATGAGATGCAGTGAAAAGGGGCTGTTGTTTAAATGGGAAATGAGTTGTTCTGCTACCCACTTGTCTGCGACCTTGGACACCACGGGCAAGATGCTGATTGGCCTGTAATTACAAATAGCCTGAGAATCGCCTGACTTAAAAAATAGGTGATACAACGGCTGTCTTCCAAACCTTTGGGAATACCCCTTGTGAGATTGACAGATTGATGATCTGTGTAATGGGGGGTGCCAATACATCTTTAAGGTGTTTGAGCATGGCTGAGTCCATACCATAAACATCTTTTGTTGTGGAGGGTTTGAGGGAATTTACGAGCATTTGAACTTTACTGTCTGTGATGCAATTGATGTTAAAAACGGGCAAAGTAATATTAATTGGTATGAGATTCACACAAGTGTGAGGGAAAAATTGTGTAATCTCAGCGACAGAATCAATAAAATATTCATTGAATACTTTAGCCAAATCTGCTGGATCTTGCAACAGGATACCATTGTCTTTTAGTTCTAATTGCCTGCTGCGCCTTAGATTATCCGACCCCATGATCTTCTGGATCTGGGTCCAAATTAATTTTGTATTGCCTTTCGCCTCATTAATGATACTTATAAAGAAATTTGCTTTAGCTTTCCTCATCTCTTTAGTGGACTTATTCCGTAGCGTAACAAATATGCGTTTGTCATTCACCCGATTTGACATTAACAACCTTTTGAGCGCAAGTGTACTGAACAGATATGTACTGTATACATATTTTATCTTGTCAATTCTTGGAATATCCCCTTACTTTAGAAAGACATGCCAGCCCTCAGAAAATGGTGGTGCACAGTACTGCTTGAGAACTTCCACCTGGATGGGTATGTTTTTGTTTATTTCAAATATGAATATACACCTCAACCCCAATATTAACAAAATATGTATAATTCCTACAATCATTTCTCTTTATTTAACAGGCACGGCAGAAGGTTCCCACACTTCATTGAGGAGGCCAAACAAATGGCGGCTGGACTACTTCCACCAGTCTTCAGACTGAAGCGAAAAAGAGAAGTGAATGACGTTTCCAGTGACAGAATGCAAATAATATATTGTATAGGCTTAATATTGATTTGACTGTTTGATTATTTTGACAGTGAGTTGGAGCTGATGGCAGTCAGCATGAAGAAGCTATATCTTTAAGCTTCTGTCGATTATTTGTTAAATACATTTTGAGGAAACTTTGGTGTGGTTATTCTTCAATGTATATTTATATCAAATTATGATGATATACTTAACAAAAAATTAAATTTGATTATTAGACATATTAAAACAATTACTTAATTCTAAATACTTAATGCTAATGGTCAACTACATAATGAGTAATGTGTATAATACACTAAATTCCATTAAATAATTGTCTACACACTAAATTAGTTTATTTGTCTAACGTTAAGCTATAAAAATGCTTACTGACATATTGTTTTATTATGTTCATTTTTTGGCCTATTAAGTTTAACGCAAAGAAAAAATCCCGAGGTATTTGTCTAAATAACGTTAAGAAACCTTTTTTAAGCTATAAAAATAGTTACTAACGTGTCGATTTTTCTTTTTCTTTCTTTGTTATGTTAATTCAGGCGATAAATCAGTTTATTTGTCTATAAAAAAATAATCGGAGGTAACTTCCGTCCAGCCACAATACTTCCGTCCCGCCTGGGTGTTCTGTCACGCCAGGGTGTTGTTCTCCGGAGCTGCAGCTGGATACTATTGGAGCCTCCCGGTTCTCTCGGTCAAATGTCTAATGGAAATAACATGGGGTTTTTGAATGATCATACACAACAATCTCTAGGTGGCGAAGAAGTAAAAGCTGCGTCACGTTTTGAACTACAAACTTTTCCATCTAGTTTAGACTGGGTTTTGGGTTTGTCGGTGCCGTTAAAATAGTGAACGGCAATCGACAATCGACAATCTAAAACCCCAGTCACTGCAGTCATGTGATTGACTGAAAGTGAGGGAGGCATCTGATTGGCAGAGTTCCTTGTTGAAAAAAATTCATTTGTGAATCCAGCCCATGGACGTATTATAAAATGGACAACGGATTCCAAAATGGCGCCTATTCATTCCTATGTAAACTGCTCAATGGCGCAGGGCAACATCAAGGAGAGATATGCTTCCGCATCACGGGTCCATAGCCACGCCCTACTTCATGACGTACCGGATGCAGAAATATTCTTGTTCTATTTCATGTAGCCAGTCCCGTGAAAATTCAAACTATGCACCTATCAGCGTGGGCACCGCCCACATTTCCCCACGGTATCGTGTCTATATAACGTGGTGTATACCGTCGCTCATCCTCCCTTTTCTTTCAGCACTTGTGCTTATCAGCGATAAGGATTGAGATACTACCTAAGAAGATGACTTCTACAGCAGAACAACGGATCTCCCAAGCCGGTGGCAGCGGCTCGGTAGAGGCCTCGGACAAACGGCCCTTTTCAGGGCCACCTGAGAGCGCTCCTGGGGCTAGGTCCTTCTCAGGACTCCTATGCGCCTCCTGTCCCGCGGAGGCGCATCTTGCGGCTTCCTACGGCCCGGAGGAAGCCTCCTCCCACCAGCAGGTCGGGAGGAAGCGGGGTCCAGGCCGGTCCCAGCGTTCCAGGGGACCGCCTCCGACTCCAGCCCCGGTGCCGCAGCAGCAGCAGCAGCCGCAGCCGCCGCCACCGCGGACGGGTAGAGCAGCGCCACGGACCGGGAAGTTCCGGAAGCTGGCTCCGACTTTTTCCTTCCCAAATAATAATAAAGAAAAAAGTAAAGACCGTTCGGCCGAACGGCAGTACATGGTACCTAAAGAGCGATATTCCTTAGGCCACCTGCGTCCTACGCTTGTGGTGCGTTCCTCCATGTTGCCTCTTTCCCCCCCTCAGCCCGGTGGCTGTAGGGTGGCGGTCGGACGGCGTGTTCACATGGCCTCTGGTTCACCTGCTTCTAAGAAGCGGCGTCCCTTGGAGCCTCGTGGACGGATCAGAGACTCGTTGCACGAGCCCGTGGATACGGCCGTTTGTACGGGTCTCCTGGTTCCCCACAATAAAGGTGAGGAGACGGGTCCGCGCGCTGTGGCTACAGCCTGCGGACAGCGCATGCGCATAGGTGCGGCGGCCGGACGGCTCGCTCCCTGTTCAGCGGGCACGAGCGCTACGTCTAGACAGCTCGTTGTTTTTACAGCGGCTGGTTCTGGTACGTCTTCTACGCTCGCTGAGCCTCCTCCCCTTCATGGGAAGCCCCCCTTGGTTCACACGCAGTGTGGAGGCGGTAGGGGCAGAGGAATACGGGTTACGTATTCGCTATGCGTGTTGGCAATAGCGGTGCGTTCTGTCATCGTGGTTGGACACCACGTTGAGATGGGGCCATCCCATACAGTTCAAGCGTAGTCCCCCACCCTTTATGGGGTTGGTGGAGACCACGCTACGGGACCCGGCTGCGAGCACGGCTCTGGCAGCAGAGGTGGCACGTCTCTTGGTAAAGGGGGCCATCACTGTCGTTCCCCCCCACGAATCTCACCTAGGGTTTTATTCCCGCTACTTCCTGGTTTCCAAGAAGTCAGGGGAAAAGAGACCTATTCTGGATCTTTGCGTGTTCAACAGATTCGTTGCCACGAGGAAGTTCAGAATGCTCACTGTCGGAGCGTTTGGTTCACATCCCTGGATCTCAAGGATGCTTACTTCCACGTCCCTGTTCGGCAGGCGCACAGGAAGTTTCTCTGCTTTGCCTTTATGGGGATGGTGTACGAGTACCAGTGTCTGCCGTTCGGCTATTCCCTGGCTCCGCGCACCTTCTCGAAGTGTTTGGAGACGGCGTTGGAACCGCTCAGGCGTCAGGAAAAGAGGATTCTCTTCTACCGAGACGACCTGCTTATTCTGAGCAACTCAGAAGAGACTGCGAGAAGGGACACCATGTTGGTGATGAACCATCTCTCCTTCCTGGGTTTTGCCATCAAATGGGAGAAGAGCTCCCCGCTCCCCAGCCGGCAGACAGTCTACTTGGGGCTTTGCCTAGACTCAGCCACCATGACTGCGATGCTTTCGCCTCCTCGGCGAGAAGCCATCCTGTCGGCGCTCTCCCGTTTTCGCGTTCGCAGAAACGTGACCGCACTGTCCACCATGCGCCTGTTAGGGCTGATGGCAGCTGCCCACCCCGTGGTCCCCCTGGGTCTGCTTTTTATGCGCAGACTCCAGCGGTGGTTTGCTCGACAACGGTTAGACCCCAGGCGACACAAGCTCAGGGTGCTCCTCGTTCCCCGTTCGGTGTCGCCAGACCTGGAATATTGGAAAAGACCCTCCGCCCTTCTCAGGGGTGTTCCCCTGGGCAGGGTGGCGTCCTACGTAGTGGTCTTCACAGACGCCTCGTTGACGGGTTGGGGAGGAACGTGCCTCTCTCACTCGTCGGAGACGAGTGGCGCACGCCCCCTACAGCACACATAAATGTGTTGGAGCTCGACGCTGTGAGGAAAGTGCTGTTGCATTTCTTTCACCTGGTGCGCGGCCGCCACGTTCTGATCAGGACAGACAGCGTGTCGGCGGCAGCGTACATTAACAGACAGGGGGGAGTCCGCTCCCCTGCTCTCCACCGAAAGGCAGTCGAGCTCTGGCTTTGGGCTCATCAGTATCTCCTCAGTCTGAGAGCCCTGCATATCGCGGGCGCTCAGAACTTTGGGGCGGACCTCATGTCTCGAGGCGCTCCCCGCCGAGACGAGTGGTGGTTACATCCCGACATTGTCAGACTGATCTGGCAGAGGTTCGGGACAGCGCAGGTGGACCTCTTCGCGTCCAGGGAGAACACGCACTCCAGGTGGTGGTTCTCCCTCAGCCCTCGGGATCTTCCCCCGTTGGGGGTAGATGCGTTGGCACACACACCTTGGCCGCGGGCTCTCTTGTATGCGTTTCCCCCGCTCCAGCACTCTCGCGGTTAGCGCCGTGGCCAGTACCGTTCAGGCCGGATGCGCTTTCACAGGCCCACGGGACGGTGCACCACCCGCCCGATGTCTCGGGACGGCTGTTGGTTTGGCTCCAGAGAGGTTGATCCTGCAGGGCAAAGGTTTGCCTGAGACGGTTATCAACACTATTCAGAGCGCTCGTGCGCCTTCTACTTCTTCCCTCTATGCGGCGAAGTGGTGCGCCTTCCCTAATTGGTGTGAGAGGAACCACGCTGTCCCATCTCAATGCGAGGTGGGAAGCGTGCTTTCGTTTCTGCAAAACTTATTGGAAAAAGGTTTGGCCTTCTCCACTATCAAGGTCTATGCGGCAGCCGTTTCGGCTGGCCATGCAGGCTGTGATGGTGGACCGATCTTCAGCCATCCACTGGTCAAGAGATTCTTGCGTGGGGCTAGACGGGTTAGGCCTGTTTCACGCGTGCTTACACCACACTGGGATCTCCCCACCGTGTTGCGCGGATTGTCCAGGGATCCTTTCGATCCTTTCTCAGGCCCCCTTGGATGCCCTGTCATTTAAGACGGCACTCTTGTTGGCCTTGGTTTCTGCCAAGCGGGCCGGTGAGCTAACCGCTCTGTCTGTCAGCCCGAGTTGCTTGTTGCTAAACGAGGACAGCTCCTTCGCGTTGCTCAGACCTAATCCTGCGTTCCTCCCGAAGATCATTAATAGTTATTTTCGGTCGAGGGATATTGTGCTTAAGGCTTTTCACCCCCCGCCTCATTCTAGTGAGGCGGAGGCGGAGTTGCATCTCCTGTGCCCGGTTCGGGCGTTGGCTATGTACGTGAATCGCTCGGCCGCGTTCCGCAACAGTTGTTTGTGTGTTATAGAGACGCTAGCAGGGGCCGCGCTCTCTCTAAGCAGTTGTTTTCTCGCTTGGCGCCACCGTTGGGCGTTAAAGCTCACTCCACACGGAGCGTGGCCGCTTCAACGGCTCTACTCAAGGGCGTTTCGGTGGAAGACATCTGCGCGGCTGCGTCTTGGTCTTCCCCCGGCCCCTTTGTCCGGTTTTACATGTTAGACATGTCCAGGGCTCACTCAGCAACTCTGTGCTGGAGTCCGGGACCCCTTTTACGGCTTAAGAATATAGACATGTTCTTTAAAGCGGCGTGGTTGGATTTCCTCTCGCCGGCTGGCGAGTTGGACTTGATTACCAGTCTTACTCTCCCACCTTTTTTCAAATGAAAAACAGGCTAGGGAGGTTTTTCTATTGGCTCGCCAATTGTCAGGTGGCTTTGTTTGCCAGTGTGGCACTCCTGCCGTTTTCTTCTTATAAAAAACGGCCGAGAGAGTCCCCTTATTGGAGAGCCGGATTCTGTGGCTCCGCCCCCGGTAGTAGCGGACCTAATGGAAACCGTGTTGCTCTTGTTTTTCTTTTCCTTTTCATGGGTTCCATGAAGCACGGATTAGAGCCGGAGTCTTTACAGACTCACTTTTTTCTCCCTTGATCATTGCCTTGCTTGATCTAGGAGGAATTCGTTTTTTATTAAGCTGTTGTGTTTTACACTTCCTTGGCTTTTTTGAGTCTTAATGTGTTCTAGTGACTTAGGTTGTTTTGACTGGGGTCCAGCAGGAGTACATTGATCAGGCTCCGCTCGCAGCTTCACCTTAGCCCATAAGGCGAAGCCTAGACGGCATAGCCTACATGAAATAGAACGATAGTTATGTTATTATAACTCTAGTTCTATGATTGTAGGCGTAGCCGTCTAGTTTCCCACCTGCTGTACCCTCCAAATGCTGAAAGAAAAGCGTGGAGGATGAGCGACGGTATACACCGCCTTATATAGACACGATACCGTGGGGAAATGTGGGCGGTGCCCACGCTGATAGGTGCAGAGTTTAAATTTTCAGCGTGCGCAAGCGCGCGCACGGGACAAGCCCATAAGGCGAAGCCTAGACGGCTACGCCTACAATCATATATGTAAACGCTGCCTGCTGCCGGCTGCCCGCTGCCGGGCGATGGTGCCTCGCGGCAACCGGCGGCATGTCGCAGTTCATGTACTTCAGCCAGTCAAAGCCAAAGTTCCTTTCCCCCAATTCCTTCTCAACCATGGCTGAGATAACCCCCAATACGAGTCTCGTTGTAGAAATACCAGAGACGAGAGTCCGACGTCTTATGCGCCATAACACCAAAAGCAGAACGGTTATCCAAATAATAAGGAAGTGTACAACACTTGCGTTACAGTCCTGGAGCTCTATATCTAAATAATATCATATAATACATAGAAATCTATATCATTTAATACATATTATCACGGCCAAAAGCTGTGTGCGCCTCCAGACGATATTATGAATCACAAACGACTTTGTCGGGTTCTGCGACGTCTCTGGTTCTTCCACTTTCACATCAACCTGAAGTCGACTGAACCGTGCGCTGCCTGCTGCCGGCTGCCCGCTGCCAGGCGATGGTACCTCGCGGCAACCGGCGGCATGTCGCAGTTCATGTACTTCAGCGAGTCAAAGCCAAAGTTCCTTTCCCCCAATTCCTTCTCAACCATGGCTGAGATAACCCCCAATACGAGTCTCGTTGTAGAAATACCAGAGACGAGAGTCCGACGTGTTATGCGCCATAACACCAAAAGCAGAACGGTTATCCAAACAATAAGGAAGTGTACAATACTTGCGTTACAGTCCTGGAGCGCTATATCTAAATAATATCATATAATACAAAGAAATCTATATAATTTAATACATATTATCACGGCCAAAAGCTGTGTGCGCCTCCAGACGATATTATGAATCACAAATTACTTTGTCGGGTTCTGCGACGTCTCTGGTTCTTCCACTTTCACATCAACCTGAAGTCGACTGAACCGGGCGCTGCCTGCTGCCGGCTGCCCGCTGCCAGGCGATGGTACCTCGCGGCAACCGGCGGCATGTCGCAGTTCATGTACTTCAGCGAGTCAAAGCCAAAGTTCCTTTCCCCCAATTCCTTCTCAACCATGGCTCAGATAACCCCCACAACAGTCTCGTTGTGGAATTACAAGACACGTCAAAGAACCGACAAGAAACACTTGCGTTACAGTGTGTGTATTCACACACACACACACACACACACACACACACACACACACACACACACACACACACACACACACACACACACACACACACACACACACACACACACACACACACACACACACACTTGGCGCTCGCACGGTCGAGTCTCATTGGCGGGCCAACGTCTCTGGGCGGGCCAGGCAGAGTAAGGGGAGGAGCTGAGATTCTTGGTGACGAAATAAATACAGACATTCCAAATCAGCGCACTTGAGCCTCCGTTTTTTCAAAGTATGTAATGTAATGTACAAAAATTGCAGAGGTCACTGATTGGATGTGCTGTTCAAAAAGAAATGCACTATTTAACTATGCCTTGTGCTCCGTTATGCAAGCTCCAAGTCTACAATTGAACAATGTCTTTTTGCAGTTTTGAGTGCTGCCAACTTGTGCTCCGTCATGCAAGCTCCAAGTGTCACACTGCTTAAGGAACAGATTCCTTCCAACTAACTATTTACGAAAAATGCAATCAATAACTTATGTACAAATAAATGGTTACATTTCAACCAGCAACGAAGTTGGAGTGGCCTACACACACAAATAATTGTAATACACCAACATTGTTAACTGTCATACATAGGTAGCTAAACAAGCAAATGAAGAATTAAATACCAACGCTGAAATGTTAGTTATCACAAACAATTTTTAACAATAAATGTTCTTTACCGAGCTCCTTAAGGGACATTAGGGAGAACACTCCCGGATAGAACCTTAGTTTGGAAGTCGTGCTTAATGACACTACAAATACTTCCAATTGAAATACATGAGTTTGAAATTTGTGCTTTTTGACACAAACATTAAAATACGTGTCCCTGATCACGTTTCAATAGATTAAATAACGTGACAATGTCACGTATTTTCGTGAGACCGGGTTGGATGGAGTGAGTCTCTTGTTGACACAAAGTGACTTTTGGTCATTCTTGCTTTGCTTGAATTCTGGAATAATTGTGGGGGGGAGTTCATGAGTTTTGGTCAGAATGCCTGATGTATGCTAGTTTTGATGGAATGCGTGTTGTGAATTGAGAACAGCCAGCTCCTGATGTGATACAGCGTTCAGCTGTGCAACAAATATTTTTTTACTTTTCAATCTTCACGACTTTTGTAGTGCTGTGTGTAGCCACACCTTTGGCCCTTCTGAACTTAAACACGCAGTTAAATTCCTTTCCTAGCTCCTCTTGTTTATGTTGTTAGCTTAGCCATATCATGTCACGTTGTCAACATTGTATACATTTTATTCCTTAGTAATTAGCTACATGGTTATGCCGTCTTTCAGAACCTTTCATTACCGTCACTAAAGAGAGAAAAAAGAGTGCATCCTCATTGTACCCAGCACTTCTAAAAATGCACTTCCGAATGCGTCTCTGTCCCCAATATTTATGAGAGGTCATTCCTTCTCCTGAGTTTGCTTCCTATTTATGTCTAGTGTACAACCCTACTGTCCACAAGCATCACCCCCCCCCCTCCCCATATGGATTTGGAGAACTGTTGCCACGTACCAGTGGTGGAGGTATCATATATATGAAAGAGGGCATTCAATTATACTACAATGATCAATTAGGAGGCCGAAGCCCTAAAGGAAGTGATGCAATAGGTGACTGAGTCGGCAACATTTAAGTAAGCTGTACCTTGGGGTCTCTTATATATCAAAGGGGGTCTCAAAGGACGCATATACGCTTCAACCTGTGGCTCCAGCCATACAGGAAATGACTCAGCAAGTGCTCCATCTCGTTGCACCTCACCCAGCGGCTCGCTTGCAAGATTTTGGCCTGAAGTTCTTCCCAGACCTACACCGTAGCCATCCATCCTGCATATTTGAGAATCAGGCCTCTCTTTAATAATGACAAAAAGTTATGCGAGAAATACACATTAACTTTTGTTGTCTCATAAGCGGCGTGGTGCCGGCTCCTTTTGACCTTTTGACCCCAGACTTCTGGGGGAATAGCTGAATCAATTCATTAGTCAATCAGAAGTATGTAAATATCTTCCCGGTGGCGTAAGAGGGCAAACAAGGTCTCCTTCAACATCTACGCTTCCAGGCGATCCAACGCTGCCACACATGAGCATATTCGAACATGTTTAATGGTAGTAATTAGCTGTCGAATTTGGAGGCCTTAATCAATAATGAGCAGCTATGGATTTGCTTCCCGATAGAAATTTGTGACAAATGACATGTTATTTAGCATCTACACGTTGAGCTGAGTCCAATGACACCAAGCATGACACTCTAGCAAATGGTAACATGTATTTTACATGGTACACCTATGGTCTCTAGGACATGATCTCGGTGTGGCAAGAGGGCGAGCTTGATCTCATTGGACTCAGCTTAACGTGTAGATGCTAAATAACAAGTAATTTGTCAAAAATCTCCATCGGGAAGCAAATCTATAGCTGGTCATTATTGATAAAGGCCTCCAAAATCGACAGCTAATTACTACCCCGAAACATATTCAAATTTGATCATGTGTGGCACTGTTGCAATCGCCTCGAAACGTAGATGTCAAAGGACACCTTGTTTGCCCCGTTACGCCACCGGAAAGATATTTTCATACTTCTAATGGATTGATTCATATTTTAAGGTTCTCGGAGTGAGACTTTAAGCGGCTGCAGCAGAAGTGTTGAGACGAAAGATGATATCAAGACATTTATAGAATATTCCCATTCACATTATGATTCTTCGTCATAACATCCGACCAAACATCCTCTCACATTCACCGAGCGAGGATTATGAAAGTCCAGGCTTCCCCTTCCTGCACTCGGGGTCCGACTGGGCCAAGTTTCGGGCAGGAAGGGCCCCCCCCCCTTCCTGCCCTCGGGGTGCGACTGGGCCAAGTTTCGGGGCGGGGGTCCCAGTTAGGCCCTAGAATAAGGTATTCAAATTTCAGGGCGGTAGGACCTTCCTGTCTCAAAAACTGTTTTTCCACCACATTCTGAACCATTAGGTCTTGCAGGCAACACTTCTGAGGGGCTTTGTCCAAATGACAGTCCATTTGGGAAAACTTTTTTTCTCTAAGGGCTAGAACATTTTAGTATCCCTAGCTATCTCGAAAAGGCCGGAAAAGGGGCGTGACCTCCAACAGTACAGTAAATGTACATGAGAAAGAGGTTAGTTTCTAGTCCCCATTTTTTGTGGGATGGAGGTGTCCATTTGTGGCTTAAGGTGTGTAGACACAAAAGTGTGTAGACTTTTTGAAGTCTGGGGTCAAAAGGTCAAAAGGAGCCGGCACCACGCCGCTTATGAGATAACAAAAAGTTAATATGTATTTCTCTCATAACTTTTTGTCATTATTAAAGAGAGGCCTGAATCTCAGATATGCATGTTGGATGGCTAGGGTGTAGGTCTGGGAAGAACTTCAGGCCAAAATCTTGCAAGTGAGCCGCTGGGTGCAGGTGCAACGAGATGGAGCACTTGCTGAGTCATTTCCTGTAGGGCTGGAGCCACAGGTTGAAGTGTATGCGTCCTTTGAGACCCCCTTTGATATATAAGAGACCTCAAGGTACAGCTTACTTAAATGTTGACTCAGTCACCTATTGCATCACCTCCTTTAGTGCTTCGGCCTCCTTATTGATCATTATAGTATAATTGAATGCCCTCTTTCATATATATGATACCTCCACCACTGGGACGTGGCAACAATTTTCCAAATCCATATGGGGAGGGGGGGGGATGCTTGTGGACAGTAGGGGTGTATACTTGACATAAATAGGAAGCAAACTCAGGAGCACAAATATTTATTTAATAAATTGTTTCAAATAACCCTGCCTCGTTAAATCAATGAGCTTGGTGTTTTGCTTTAAAAAATAGGTTATAGTAGAAGTCTAAACTGCAGAAAATAAAAACATCCAAGCTGCCTTTTAAGGATACCTTGGAATATCTGTCTATTTTTTTACCATCGGACCCTAGTTTACGACAAAAACAACACAATTGACGGCAGCTCCTTTGCCACGTGGTTTTTAGAGCCATGTAAGGATTAGAGGGGGCGGTCGATAGCAACCACCATAGCAACCATAACGGTAAAGTGACTGGATGCAGCCCTGTTGAAAAAAATAGAATACCACCCTACACACTCAGGAGATTAATGATATTTAAATTATTATGACCATGAAGTCTTTATTTGCATGGGTTTACATTTCGTTCTGTGTAGCATGGAAAAATCTGAGAATCACTCCCATTCTCATTACTCCATACTCATTCCTCATTATGCTTACCTTCCTGGACCTGCTGCTATTTAGATATATGTGGGCAGAAGGGGTTGTGTCTGAGGTTAGCCAGGATAGCTGTGTGGGAGGACAGAGGGGAGCTCACCTGCCTGGTGAGTCCTGATGACGTGGTAGGGGCGTGACGGAGTGTGCAGGTGACCGGGTGAATGGGATGCAGAGTCCGTGCTGGGACAAAACAAATCCACGGCGGGAGCTCCTGTGGATGTAACAGCGACGACGTAGGAGTCCAAGTTGTTTCATGACTGAGATGGATGATGGGAGGGAGTAGTTGAAAATACCAAACAGCTGTGCAGGCGAATAGGTGAGCATGATGCTGCCGGGCGGAGGGAGCAACAGCTCAGCGATAGCGGCTAGCGGGCCCGGTGCACAGAGATGGAAACAGCGGTGTAGACCAGGATTACCCACAGCAAGACAGGAGGAGATTGACCAGGGAAAAGACTGACTGGGAGGAGACCATGCAGAGTGAGGAGGATGGATGTGACCAGGTCTGGCCGACGGAGCAGCCTAGCGTTAGCCGCCACTCGATAGATGAGCGAGGGGGACCCACTAGCAGGGATCGGGAGGCGAGTGGATAAAAGTTGTCCGGCAAGGCGATATTGGTTGTTGGAACCAGATGGCTCTTTTCCCGGTGAGGCAAGATTGACAGTTGGAAGACGTCAGAAACAGCTAGATGCCTAGCCACCCAGCTAACAACGCCGGTGAGTCTAAAAATCAATGTCCCGAAAAACTGGAAGGGCTCGTAACAATAGCTTGTTAAAAGTGAAAAAATAAAAGTGAAAAAAAAGCATCAGAGAAGCGGCGAACAAACGTCCTCTCGGGTAGCCATGACAACAACATGACAATAATCCGAATACGAATGTCGTCTACAGCATTGAGAAGAGCCGTGTAATAAGTAAGGGATAATGTATAGAATGCCGGTCATTATCGGGAAAATAAGCCCAGACAGGGCGAACAGGACACCGACACGCAGCGAGGGTGGAATTGCTTCCACTGAAGGGGCTTAAATCGACCGGCGACGTTCTATACATTATCCCGCTTATTACACGGCTACGTGCCAAAACGAAAAAAGACTTCACATGGTGTGGCTTGTTACAATTTATTTGTTACCGGCATTCGTAGTGTTGATCAGCAGAGAAATAGTCCGCCAAAGACGTTGACGTCGCTTAGCAACCGAAGACGCTGGGGTTGAAAATAGGGATGCACCGAATATTCGGCCACCGAACATGTTCGGGAGGAGTGAAAAGGCCGAACATAATACGCCAAACATTTTTATTATTTATAAAAAAAATAATAATAATAATAATAATAATTTTACTAATTTATTTAAAAGGTACATTGTTCTTAAATTCTTGCGATAATGTCTGCTGGAATGTTAGAAAACGTTCAGTATTAAATAAATATTTTGTATCAAATTTGTAATTGATTTTTTTTATAGAAAAGCAAGACAAAAAAGTTTATAAAGGACATTTAATTGTTTGATTTATGCAATGGTGAAAAATTAAAGCAAAATGAATGAAAAACATTAAAAGACACATTCGGTATTCGGTTTCGGCCTTCGGTCAACTGTTTCAGTATATTCGGTTTCGGTTTCGGCCAAGAATTTTAATTTCGGTGCATCCCTAGTTGAAAAGTTACCGGACTACTTGAGGAGTGATACCAAAGACGTCATTATAGGCAAAAAGTCCTCTGTTTTCCTTGACAGCGGTCAATTTATATCTAGCATTCACCGCGAAGTTGTGAAGAGCCCATGCAAGTGAACGGAGCGTTCCACGGCATTGAGAAGACCCGTGTAACAATCCATAATAATTAAACTCGATTTTTTTTTTTTTTTTTTTTTTTTTAAGTGGTGGGTACAAAATGATTCTTGACGATATCTGGTTGGGACGCGTCGCCGGCGTAATCGACGCCTATGGTGACAGGTTGAGCATATTTAATTTGTTGAATATGCATGACATATAAGCAAGACGGGCTATCCATTCCGAGTCAGTGAGATGGTGCGCAAAAGCGGAGTTTGCGTCGGAGAGAAAGGTGCGCACCTCGCAGCGTCTGTAGCCTAAATTTAGCAAGTAGCAGGGATGCGGGAAGTCAGTCTGAGTCGGGGGTGCTGAGAGAAAGTCTATATGATGACGTCATAATAAATGCTGCGCAACATTCATGGTTTTCGTGTTAACATGGCCAGTAACATTTTACACCAGTTTTAGAATGTTTTACACTACAACAGACATGTTTAACACCAACATGCTTAATATCAAAGCAGCATAGTAGCCTACCGGATTCACAGATCACACATGGAATGCAGGTTTATTTCTAATCAGAAGACGATTTATTATTGACAGTCACAGCTACGCTATTCGGGTAGCAACAGAACGAGGCACTTGAACTTAACTATAACACACACACACGCGCACGCACGCACGCACGCACGCACGCACGCACACACACACACAACCATGTTTTTGCTGCTATGACTGAGGGGTCAAAGCCTAGGAATTGTACTAATTATTATAACTAAAGTAAAAATAAAGAAATTCAACTTAACGTAAAAATACAATACGTTTTCATTTCCAGAGCCCCTGGTTGGGAAGTCAAACTCCTTTGGCTGACAGGGCTCTTCACCAACAGAGTTAGTTGGTGGTGCCGCAGGTAAGGGATTAATCCAACATAGGACCGACGGAGGGGGGTTAGCATTGCTGTCTTTTTCTCCACTACATAGCTGCTCTGAACTCCCCGAGGGACAGGGGGCCGCTGGCAGGGAGACGGCTGTCTGCCTGCTGTTTTGAAGTTTGGCTTTTTTGTATGGAGGTAGATTTGTGTCCTTATTATGCAATCCAACAGAATAGGTTTGAGAGCAAAACTTTCCACACTGCAATCAAAAAATAGATGTGAGAGCAAAACTTTCCACACTGCAATCAAAAAATAGATGTGAGAGCAAAACTATCGACACTGCAATCAAAAAAATGTTTATTGCAAGTAAAATAAATGTGATAAAAAAATTATTAATGGGAATCCAAAGGTTTTTGTTTGCAAATCCAAAATTTTTGTTTGCGACTCCAAAAGTTTTGCTTGCGAATCCAAAAGTTTTGCTTGCGAATCCAAAAGCTTTGCTTGCTGTTGAGCTGAATCTCGTGGGCGGGACCGAAAGAAAGGGAAAAGATGTAAGACACGTCTCTATTGGCCAGTCTCGATCGGAGTGACAGCTTGGCAACATCCACAGTTCGTAACGAGAGAGGGAGTTTTGAAGTCCATGATGACACGGAGCGGGACTCGGGAGCTGAGAGGACAGAAAATCAATGCGCAGGTATGTCTTCCGTCATAATAATAGCAAGAATGTTATGTTTGAACTGGTGCATGTAGATTGCTTTTGTTTAACGATCAGTGGATGTTGTAATGGGTTAAAAAATACACATTATTTTGTCAGCCTGTAGCTGCTAGCTTGGCTCAATTACCTAGTCATAGGTACGTGTGATGTTGTAGGTTATCATATTGAAATGAGACGAACGGACAACTGTTTGCATAAACTCAGGTTTATCTCCGGGATATCCGATGCACGTCTTACTCGTTCCAGTACTACGTCATGACCAAACCAATATACGGCAGTGTCGCAAACACTACATCACTCTCTTCTTTTTTTTAGACGCCTAACATCACAACATTTCTGAATAGGCATACATGAACTTATGCATTGTAAACAGATGAGGCCAGATACCATTTACTTATGGCTTCTAGTAAACAAAATAACATTTCACACAGTACCAAACAGTAAACATTCTTCTGGTTTCAAATGTCTCATATACCCTGGCATTCAACATGTTTCAAATATCAAATAAATATATCAACCCTGTGCTATAACATTCACAGTAATTTGCATAACATTCTCTGCATTACAAGTGCAAGTGTACTCGGTACGAACAGTCATTAGAACGAGCTGTCATGTTCACTGACAGTAATATGAGCTATGTTGGCATATTGCCTTTGACCAACATCTCACACATAGTCCCTTAGGTACGGAGGGCGCTGTCGTCTGGTTCTGGAGAGGTACCTTTGTGGCCTTGGTGAGGCACCAGTGACAGCGTCACCATCATCATCTTCGTCGGGATCTGATGGAATGTCCTGTATCTCTGGATTCACTCTCTTGAAAAAGGATGAATTACGAGTAATGGAATGTCCATCTCTGGTCGCAGTGACCATTGAGCCTTTCACTTTTGAAACAGTATGTGGCTTACTGTTGTATGGTGTTGTAAGCTTGTTGTGTTTTGGTTGTTTGTGAAGCACTGCGTCACCAGGAATGAGGGGGCGTGGTTTGGCGTGACGGCGTGCGTCTGAGTTGCGCTTCATCTTGGCCTTAGCTGTGCTGTCTTTGTCTCTGATTGTGTGGTCAATGTTCTTTTCGATGGTTGAGGTGAGTGTGGGGACTTTTGTGTGCATCTTGTACCGCAGCATTAGGTCGGCTGGGGATGCTCCAGTGGTGCTGTGAGGTGTAGAGCGATACTCACGGAGGAATGTGTTGAGTGTCTGCTTCCACGGAATGTTCACAGTCTCTGACACTCGGATGGCTTTCCTGAGTGTGCGCATGAAACGCTCTGCTGTCGCGTTGGCCTGAGGCCAGAGGGGTGTTATCTTCCGATGATGGAAACCTAGGCAGTCAGCAAACTTGGAAAACTGTTCACTGTTAAATGGTGGACCATTATCTGTTTTGACCACTCGGGGTATACCACCCATGGAAAACATGGGATAACTGTGTTAGCTGAAGTAGACCTTATTATCTCAACTATAGGGTAGCGTGAGTACTCGTCTATAATAACTAAGAGATACTCTCCCGTAGGGAGGGGGCCATAGAAATCCGCACTGATATCAAGCCAAGGGGCTTCTGGTAGATCTGACATTCTCAGGGGCTCTGACTGGGCTATGGGTGTGTTTGCTTGACATACTAAACAGTTCTTTACAGTTTGTTCTGCTTTCTGATCGATGTCGGGGAACCATACCTTTGACCTGAGAAGTGTCTTTGTTTTAACAATGCCCTGATGTCCTTCATGGGGTAACTGTAACACTCTGTGTTCAAGGGATGCTGGGATGATGATCCTCGTGCCTCTGAGGACGATTTCGTTGCTGGGCAGCATGCTCAGCTCTTCGCTGACTCGGATGAATTTCTTCAGAGTAGCAGCATGCTGTGTGTTGTCGGTGATCCTGTGCCACGTGTTGTGTCTGATGTAGGAAGTGACCTCCTGTAATATCGGGTCCTTGAGTGTTTCTTCTCTGATCTCAGCGAGGGTCATTGCTTTGGGTGTAGCATGGTGGGCGATGAAGTTGACATATTCTTCTGCTACCTTCCCTGCTCTTGTAGATTCCCCTGTTGGTGTCTTGATGGGGTGACGTGACATGTAGTCGGCGGGGTTCTCTGCGCCTTTCCGGTACTCCACGCGAAAGTTGTAGGGCTGAGTCTCAGTCCCCATCTCTCGATTCTCGCCGGTGGTTTTGATTTGGGGTTATTCCAGATCACTTCAAGGGCTTTGTGGTCTGTGACCAAGGTGAAGGGGTTTCCGTAGATATATAGGTGGAAATGTTCACAACTCCACACGATGGCCAGTGCTTCCCGTTCGCTCTGTGAGTAGCGTCTTTCCACGTCACTCAGAGCACGGCTGGCATATGCTATGGTGTGCCTCTCCCCTTTTCTGTCGGATTGATAAAGAATGGCGCCTAGGCCGACTGGGCTGGCGTCCACGATCAGCTCTGTGTCCTTAGCTGGATCGAAGTACGCCATGACTGTGTCACTGGTGAGGCTGTCTTTGATTGTCTGTAGCGCAGCAGCGTGCTCCGGGCCCCAGCTCCATTGTGTGTCTTTTTTGGTGAGCTCGCGTAGCGGAGCGGAGATGGTGGCAAAGTCTGGTATGAACCGTGCACAGTAGTTTGTCATGCCGAGTAGGCTTCTGACCTCTGTCGGGTCCTGTGGGTCGCTGGCTTGCTTGAAGGCGGCGACCTTTTTGGGGTCAGCTGAGATTCCGTCTGCTGAAAAGATGAACCCGAAGAATTCGAGGCTGGATTTATCAAACTCACACTTTTTGCGATTGAGTGTGAGACCTCTCTCTTTCAGTCTCTGGAACACCGCTCTGAGGGTGTCGTCGTGCTCAGCCTGTGTCTTGCCGTGGATGATGATTTCGTCACTCAGGTTCTTGACACCGCTGATCCCTTGCAATGTCTGGCATATTGCATTCTGGAACACCTCCGCGGCAGACGATATTCCAAAGTTTAGGCGTTTGTAGCGCCTCAGACCTTGGTGTGTGGTGAAGGTCGTGATGTATCTGCTGCACGGATGGAGCTCTAACTGATGATATCCGGCAGTCAGGTCCAGCTTGGAGAAGACCGTTGCTCCGTTGAGCTCATGGATGACGTCGTCCATGGTGGGTGTGATGTGGCGTTCGTGCTGTATGGCAGTGTTGGCTTGTCTCATGTCGACGCAGATCCTCACTTTATCCGGGTCTTTTGGTTTGGGAGGCGTCACAATTGGGGAGACCCATGGCGTAGGGCCTGTGACTGTCTCTATGATGTCATCATTCTCGAGTTTCAGCAGTTCGTCTTCAACTTTTTTTCGGATGTGAAACGGCACCCGCCGGTGTGGCTGACAGGTTGGCTGCACATCTTTGTTGATGTGTAGCTTGACTTGAAAATCTTTTAGTTTGCCTATTCCCTGGAAGAGCTCTGGATAACTGTCCACCAGCTCGTCTGCCACTGTTCGGCCGCTTGTGGATGAGACGCTGTTGACTATTTTGATCAGGCCAAGCTCATCGGCTGTTTGGTAGCTTAACAGGGAGCAGCCATCACCCTCCAGCACGTAGAACACACCCTTAGTCTTTTTGTTCCCTGCCTCTATATCACAGTTGAATGCTCCAGCTATGGGCAGTGAGTTGGTGCAGCCATAAGGATATATCTTTACACTGACTGTGGTGAGCTGCGGGCATGGAGTCATTGTGTCGAAAACGGACTCACTGATAATATTCACTGCAGCTCCAGAGTCTATGAGTGCTGATATCTTGGTACCGTTGAGCTTGATGCATGTCTGTGGCTGCATATTGCCACTGTTGCTGTTAATTATAAACACATATTTCTCATCGCTGCTAGACGAGTTGTAGCCACCATTTTGCTCGGTGCTGGTCACATTGTACACTTTGCGTCTGTGTTGTTTACCTTTCTCTCTCTCTTCGTCTTTTGGCTCACGCCCTCTGGTTGGTTCTTGTTGCATAGATCTGCATTGTCGAGCAAAGTGATTCATCCTACCGCATGCTTTGCAGTCCTTGCCCCGTGCTGGGCAGTCTCCTTCATGTGGATACTGTCCTCCACAGTTCCTGCAGTTGTTGCTGGGCTTGCCTCTCCCAGTGTATTGGCTGGGCCGCCAATTCTGCTGGATCACATTCACTGATGCAGTATCTGTCTGTTCCATGCCCGCTGCTTGCTGCTCGGACAGTTCTAGTGACCTACCATGGTCGAGAAGGTCATCTAAGCCCTTGTCAGGCTCTCTCAGCGTGCGTCGACGCAGCCTGGTTGAAGTGCAGCTTTGAATCAGCTGTGCTTTGATCTCTTTGTCAGTGTCTGCAACCTCACAGTTCTTTGCAAGCATGCGTAGTCTAGTGCAGTATGTGTCTAGATTTTCGCCTGGCAGTTGCACTGCCTTTCTGAACATATAAACTTGATACTGAGTGTTCTTCTTGGGGGTGAAGTACGTTTCGAGCCTTGCCTTTACGTCCGCATATTTGTCTCCCTCATCTGCGAGCGTGTCGTAGATATCATGCACGCGCTCTCCTGCTAGGTGCAGCAGCAGTGCCTTTAGCCTAGCATCGCCGGTGATGTTGACCGCAGTAGTGTAGTTTTCAAACCTCTGCACCCATTTGGTCCAAAGCGGTCCCACCGAGCTTGGATCCGTTTCTGAGTCAAATGCATGGAGTGCAGGAGTGTGCGCGAGCGACATGACGAGTGCAGCGTGTAGCGTTGGCCACTCAGTCCTCGGAATGCTGGCTATGCTAACTGTGAAGCTAGCTAAACTCCCGCGGTTAGGAAACGCTTTATATTCCTCTTCTTTTCCGGACTTTATTGTTCCATATTTATCCTCATCGCCAGTGTGATGTTGTAGGTTATCATATTGAAATGAGACGAACGGACAACTGTTTGCATGAACTCAGGTTTATCTCCGGGATATCCGATGCACGTCTTACTCGTTCCAGTACTACGTCATGACCAAACCAATATACGGCAGTGTCGCAAACACTACAGTACGTTACGTGCCCAGGCTGCCTATTAGCCTGCATGACGTTTTGCATGTAGCTACTTGTTAACAGGACTATTTGTGTTCAACGATCTCTCGTTACTAACTGTGGATGTTGCCAAGCTGTCACTCCGATCGAGACTGGCCAATAGAGACGTGTCTTACATCTTTCGGTTCTGGTCCCGCCCACGAGATTCAGCTCAACAGCAAACAAAACTTTTGGATTCCCATTAATAATTTTTTTATCACATTTATTTTACTTGCAATAAAACATTTTTGGATTGCAGTGTCGATAGTTTTGCTCTCACATCTATTTTTTGATTAGAGTGTGGAAATTTTGGCTCTCAAACCTATTCTGTTTGATTGCATAATAAAGACACAAATCTACCTCCATAGCCCACGAGATTCCGCTCAACAGCAAGCAAAGCTTTTGGATTTGCAAGTAAAGCTTTTGCATTCGCAAGCAAAACTTTTGGATTCGCAAACAAAACTTTTGGATTTGCAAACAAAACTTTTGGAAAGGGAAGTCCGGGGCCTCCTGCTTGAGCTGCTCCCCCCGCGAACCGACCCCGGATAAGCGGATGAAGATGAGATGATGAGATGAACTTTTGGATTCCCATGAATAATTTTTTTATCGCATTTATTTTACTTGCAATAAAACATTTTTTGATTGCAGTGTTGATAGTTTTGCTCTCAAATCTATTTTTTGATTGCAGTGTGGACATTTTTGCTCTCAAACCTATTCTGTTTGATTGCATAATAAAGACACAAATCTACCTCCGTATTTTTGAGGCCAGTATTTAAAAAATCTGAAATTCGCTTCTCATGTTGCAATTTACCGGCGTACCATCCAATTGGATTACAGCATGGTTCTATCGATCTGTCAGCCTACACAGACAATGTTCTAAAATGAAAAAATAATATGCTAAATATAAAAAGGGTGTTGTATGATAAAGTTTTACTCCAAAAAAAAGTATTGATTTGTTCAGAAAATGTTTTTCACTTGCAGTTACAGCTGGGGTGTTACAGTGTTGGGGTGCTGCAGCACCCTCAGCACCCCCCCTTTCCCGCTTCCCCGGCAGCTAGCCAGTTGTACAGTACTCTCTCTCTCTCTCTCTCTCTCATACACACACACACACACACACACCACATGCGTGCACGCACACGCGGAAAATGAATAATTGATGAATAATTGTCTGTCAAAACATGAGAGCCCTGTTAAAGTATAGGCCTTTGTTTTGTGAAGCTGTCCTGTAAAACTACACATTAGCCTTCTGAAAAACGATTCAGATGGACATCAGGAAATTCTTCATGAACAGAGGCAGAGGGAGAGGAGCAGTGAGGAGAGATGAGGAAGACGAGGGAGGTATGATAATTGCCCACATTAACATTAACAATAATATTTATGCTGGTAATAGCCAACAATTGCTAGCATGATGTGCTGTGATTTGATCAATGGTTTAATGGCAAACTTAAATAAGTTTGCTGCATTTGAAAATGTACCTTATAATCTACAGAATCAGAGTAGGCTATATATATGACCACAATTGTTAAACGTTCGGATGACTCTTCGTCCTCCACAACAATTGTGAAAAATCATAAATCAACACGACAAATAAGCAAATAACTTTACCTCAAGTCTTTCCGTAGCCACTTGCTGCACTCGTGGAATACAATTCTTCTTCAATTACACTTTCTTTGGGTTCTCTTGGTCAGCAGCTCTTTCAGGAATGATGAAGTCGTCGTTATCGAAATGAGCACTGCAGACATGGTGATCCATCTGCATCAGCATCTTGATTGGCGTCTCAATGTCCATATTCAAAACAATAAAGGTGCGGCCACACCAGACACGTATCTCGCGTACCTCGCGTATAAAATCGCGTTAACGCGAGTAAAATGTTGCTTATACGCATGTACGTGTACGCGTCTCATACGCGCGTAAACCAATGGTTCCCTATGGAAAAAATGGCGATTTTATACGCGTGGTACGCGAGGTACGCGTCTGGTGTGGCCGCACCTTTATTGTTTTGAATATGGCGTATGTATATGTACGCGCGTATATATACGCGCGTACATATACGCGCGTACATATACGCGCGTACATATACGCGCGTACATATACGCGCGTACATATACGCGCGTACGCGAGGAGTTCAAAAAATTGAACTTTTTACGGTGCGGCCACACCAAACGCGTTACTCGCGTTGGATAACGCGAGTAACGCGCCTAACCTGACGCTTGATCATTGTGGGGTGGTTACTCGGTTCAACGCTTCCAACGCGTCAACGCAGCTAGATGAGTCCATTTCCATGCAAGTGAACGGAGCGTTCCCTCTTCGTCATAACTATCAAACCAAACAGCCTTCACATTCACAGAGCGAACATTATGAAAGTAAAATGCACATTTCTCGCTAAAAATGTTTCCATAAACGCATTTAATGGCGTAACTATGTTACTATTTCCACCCAGAATAAAGATAGTTGTCGGCCGTGGCTGCGCTGGAGTCCGAGGTAGGAACCCCAAACGCTGCCGTGTTTGGGTGATAGAGCTTAGATCGGGTTAGATTAAATAATCTCTGATATAAATAACAATAACCGGGTTGAATAACTTCACATGGTGTGTCTGGTGTGTTTCCAGCATTCGTAGTGTTGATCAGCAGAGAAATAGTCCGCCAAGACATTGAGGTTGCTTAGCATCCAGAGACTCTGTCCATGCAAGTGAACGGAGCGTTCCCTCTTCGTCATAACTATCAAACCAAACATCCTTCACATTCACCGAGCGAACATTATGAAAGTAAAATGCACATTTCTCGCTAAAAATGTTTCCATAAACGCATTTAATAGCGTAACTATGTTACTATTTCCACCCAGAATAAAGATAGTTGTCGGCCGTGGCTGCGCTGGAGTCCGAGGTAGGAACCCCAAACGCTGCCGTGTTTGGGTGATAGAGTTTAGATCGGGTTAGATTAAATAATCTCTGATATAAATAACAATAACCGGGTTAAATAACTTCACATGGTGTGTCTGGTGTGTTTCCAGCATTCGTAGTGTTGATCAGCAGAGAAATAGTCCGCCAAGACATTGAGGTTGCTTAGCATCCAGAGACTCTGTCCATGCAAGTGAACGGAGCGTTCCCTATTCATCATAACTATCAAACCAAACATCCTTCACATTCACCGAGCGAACATTATGAAAGTAAAATGCACATTTCTCGCTAAAAATGTTTCCATAAACGCATTTAATAACGTAACTATGTTACTATTTCCACCCAGAATAAAGAAAAATGTCGGCCGTATGCTTCTGTCCAAGCTCACTACTCTCTGCCAGTGACGTCGGGTCAAGCTCAACGCTGATTGGCTATCGCGGCCAAGCGTCACGCGTTGGAGCGTTGAAAGTTCAGATTTCTGAACTCCGGGCGTTGGCGCGTTGGGCGCGTTACTGCGTTTACGTGCGTAATTACGTGCGTCTGACGCGCGTAACGCCCCTAACTTGACGCTTCATCGCATGTAAAGGCCTCCACACACCGGCGCCGCAGCGCAGCGTCGCGTATTTTACGCGCGTCAAAAGCACGCCCCTAGCACCAACAGGAGGCGGCGCGACCATAGGGCGCGACGGCCGCGCTGCAGTATAAAATCAGGAAGTCACCTGTCAATCAACCGCAGCAAAGACACGAAACGCAATGGGTGAGTAGCCTATTGTAGCCTAGTTTATTTATTTTCCATCTTTTTGGCTGAATAATTGGAAAAATGTAGGCTAATCTGCGCAGTGAAAGTATGTTTTCAAGCATCAGATCAACTTAGTTTGTAGGGCACTTTATCGTTTTATTTACTGTCATTTCTTATTTATTTTATATTTTGCAATTATTCATCTACTGCATCAACAATCTCAATAACTGCAGGACCTTCTATTAAGCCTTTTTAGTATATAGTGCAGTCACCTTTTAAGGCCAATTGTTATTGTGTGTATTTATTGTATTGAGCTCCTGGATGGCTTTATTGATCCCCATTGGGACCAATACAGTATCTATCTATCTATCCATCTATCTATCCTTAACATAGCCACACATTTACATGTATGCAGCCAGTAGTTATCCATTTTAATTGAGCAAGCTCTTTTACATTTTATTGAGTTTTTTTTATTTCAACAGAACAAATAACTGTTGCCAGACAGAGGGGGGCTGCCCTTCTTCTCCTGCAAGGAGCAAGGAGAAGACGAAGGGTTTGGGTGCACCCCATCAATGAACGGAGACAAGAACAGGGGGTATGCCATAATCTGGTCCAGGAGCTCCGTGCAGATCCTGAGAGGCACGCCAATATTTCAATTCGCTACTAAGTGTGCAATGGCAGAACCATATGGTGCAGCCTATATGATGACCTATAATCTAGTTATTATCCCTCTCTGGTATACTCTTTTGCATATATATACTTTTTTTTATCCCTCGGGATAAATACAGTGATGTTATTGCTGTGCTGGATTCAGTAGCCAGTGTATTTTATTTGAGTGCTCGAGACACTTAATGTTATTTTTCCCTAAATCCAGAGAGACAGTTAATACATGATCTGATACCAGGGTGACAGTTAATACATGACAATGCATTTTTGAGCTTTGCCTGTGTTTCCTTTTACTTATCTATTTTATTGTATGAGAATGTTTCTATGTGAAGCACTTTGAGTCTGCTTCATGTATTAAAAGTGCTATATGAATGAAGTTGCCTTGCATTAAATAAAAAAATATATATTACAAGTAATCTGGTTTCTACCTACATGGTGTGATTATATGTGACTTGATTTCGTCTATTTCCCATTATGGTTAATGGTTTGGGTACTTAGTCCACCATTGTTGATTTCTCACCTGAAGATCCAATCTCCAGAGCTATGGCTCGCCAGGCAATGACCTTTTTGGAGTTGTCTTTGTAATGACGGGAACTTTGGTCATACAATTCGACATATTTTTCCACCTCGACGACCAGTCTCTCATCGTCCATTCTCGTAATTGTTTATCACAAACGAAAGAGGGCGACATCCAGTGGTGAGGGGTAGATATGGAGGTGCCTACGGGACCCGGGATGTACAAACCAGCTTTTACAAAGCGCTTTTTCAGGGGCGGCGACGCTCGGGAATAGAACATTGTCTCGAAGAGTAGTTGGGCGGCGCGGCGCGGAACGCTACCGCGCGGCTAGTCGGCGCCGGTGTGTGCTAGTACACCCGGAATAATGGGGGCAGACTTTTTGACGCGACGCTGCGGCGCCGGTGTGTGGAGGCCTTTAACGCGTCTACGCGCCTATACCAATGGTTCCCTATGCAAAAATGCCGAATTTTGACGCCCCTAACGCGAGTAAAGGCCTCCACACACCGGCGCCGCAGCGCAGCGTCGCGTATTTTACGCGCGTCAAAAGCACGCCCCTAGCACCAACAGGAGGCGGCGCGACGGCCGCGCTGCAGTATAAAATCAGGAAGTCACCTGTCAATCAACCGCAGCAAAGACACGAAACGCAATGGGTGAGTAGCCTATTGTAGCCTAGTTTATTTATTTTCCATCTTTTTGGCTGAATAGTTGGAAAAATGTAGGCTAATCTGCGCAGTGAAAGTATGTTTTCAAGCATCAGATCAACTTAGTTTGTAGGGCACTTTATCGTTTTATTTACTGTCATTTCTTATTTATTTTATATTTTGCAATTATTCATCTACTGCATCAACAATCTCAATAACTGCAGGACCTTCTATTAAGCCTTTTTAGTATATAGTGCAGTCACCTTTTAAGGCCAATTGTTATTGTGTGTATTTATTGTATTGAGCTCCTGGATGGCTTTATTGATCCCCATTGGGACCAATACAGTATCTATCTATCTATCCATCTATCTATCCTTAACATAGCCACACATTTACATGTATGCAGCCAGTAGTTAGCCATTTTAATTGAGCAAGCTCTTTTACATTTTATTGAGGTTTTTTTATTTCAACAGAACAAATAACTGTTGCCAGACAGAGGGGGGCTGCCCTTCTTCTCCTGCAAGGAGCAAGGAGAAGACGAAGGGTTTGGGTGCACCCCATCAATGAACGGAGACAAGAACAGGGGGTATGCCACAATCTGGTCCAGGAGCTCCGTGCAGATCCTGAGAGGCACGCCAATATTTCAATTCGCTACTAAGTGTGCAATGGCAGAACCATATGGTGCAGCCTATATGATGACCTATAATCTAGTTATTATCCCTCTCTGGTATACTCTTTTGCATATATATACTTTTTTTTTATCCCTCGGGATAAATACAGTGATGTTATTGCTGTGCTGGATTCAGTAGCCAGTGTATTTTATTTGAGTGCTCGAGACACTTAATGTTATTTTTCCCTAAATCCAGAGAGACAGTTAATACATGATCTGATAACAGAGAGACAGTTAATACATGACAATGCATTTTTGAGCTTTGCCTGTGTTTCCTTTTACTTATCTATTTTATTGTATGAGAATGTTTCTATGTGAAGCACTTTGAGTCTGCTTCATGTAGAGATGTTCCGATACCATTTTTTCCCTCCCGATACCGATTCCGATACTTATGCTGTGGGTATCGGCCGATACCGAGTACCGATACCAGTATGTTACAAAAATGACTGTGATATGATTATCATTGTGGTAAGGCCTGGGTCAGGTTAAACCCTTTGTAAATGAATGAATGAATAAGGCAAATTAAAGCCATTTATTTTTAAATAGAACAGTATAAAAAACAGTAGTGCAACAGCAACTTAAATAATAGTTATTTTAAAAAAAATAATAAAGTGTAGCCACAATATCTTTAAAGGAGCATTTCACCGGTGCAGACATGAATATGTATTGAAATTGGGTCCTATATGTAGTCGAATAATAAAATAAAATTCTAATTTGGTGCCGTCTTGACCGAGAAAAGGCAGAAAGTGACTTTTTGGCGCTTGTCGATTGAAGACAACAACTCCCACCATGCACAGCTTCGCTGGCGGCCACTCCCGCTGATCATCTCCGCCTATCGGACACCTCCTTGTTCCATCTACTAATGGAACAAATCAGCGTGGAGCTTGAACCGACGTCACTAGAGTAGTGACGCTTGCACAGAAGCATACGGCCGTCATCTTTCCTTATGGGTGGAAATAGTAACATAGTTACGCCATTAAATGCGTTTATGTAAACATTTTTAGCGAGAAATGTGCATTTTAATTTCATAATGTTCGCTCGTTGAATTTGAAGGATGTTTTTTTTGATAGTTATGACGAAGAGGGAACGCTCCATTCACTGCTCGGTCTTGTCTATGCTATGCGCCTAATAATCCGGTGCGCCCTATATATGAAAACAGTTCTAAAATAGGCCATTCATTAAAGGTGCGCCTTATAATCCGGTGTGCCTTATAGTACGGAAAATACGGTCCTCGTTTGTATTTCTTTCGAAATGGTGAACTTTTGCATGGAGCCATCTTCTATGTCAGATCCAGTACCCTCCGCCAATGTACTTCAGTTTTATCAACAGCCTCTGTTATCTTAGCTTCAGACGCTGTGGATGTTAGTTTCTGCTGGTGAAGTCCCACCCACTGGCACTGCTCTAATAGGTCTGTAGCGTCAGTGGGTCCCACCCCCTCGTCGTGCTCTTTAGCGTGACGCGTCTTCAAGTGTTTTATTAAGTTGCTAGTGTTGAAATTAGCAACACTCGTGCCACCCCTGGAAATCTTTTCACGGCATACGTTGCATGTCGCAGTCTTGCTGGTGGGAGCATCCAGCGTGAAATATTGCCACACCGCCGACATGATAACGCTAGCTCCTTGATTGACAGGTGATCAATTCTTCTTCGCCCCTCTAAAACAGCAGGCTGCAGATGGCAGCACAGCGCAACTGTTTTAAGAGCCGCGAAGAAGAACTGTGTCAGCGCTAACGGAGCTAACCAGTAAATAGCTTTCTATTTTAATAAATTACGTGGTATCGGAGGTGCCTGGACTCCAGTACTCGCCGATACCGATACCAGCATTTTCGGCAGTATCGGAGACATTTCCGATACTGGTATCGGAATCGGAACAACTCTAGCTTCATGTATTAAAAGTGCTATATGAATGAAGTTGCCTTGCATTAAATAAAAAAATATATATTACAAGTAATCTGGTTTCTACCTACATGGTGTGATTATATGTGACTTGATTTCGTCTATTTCCCATTATGGTTAATGGTTTGGGTACTTAGTCCACCATTGTTGATTTCTCACCTGAAGATCCAATCTCCAGAGCTATGGCTCGCCAGACAATGTCCTTTTTGGAGTTGTCTTTGTAATGACGGGAACTTTGGTCATACAATTCGACATATTTTTCCACCTCGACGACTAGTCTCTCATCGTCCATTCTCGTAATTGTTTATCACAAACGAAAGAGGGCGACATCCAGTGGTGAGGGGTAGATATGGAGGTGCCTACGGGACCCGGGATGTACAAACCAGCTTTTACAAAGCGCTTTTTCAGGGGCGGCGACGCTCGGGAATAGAACATTGTCTCGAAGAGTAGTTGGGCGGCGCGGCGCGGAACGCTGCCGCGCGGCTAGTCGGCGCCGGTGTGTGCTAGTACACCCGGAATAATGGGGGCAGAGTTTTTGACGCGACGCTGCGGCGCCGGTGTGTGGAGGCCTTAACGCGTTTGGTGTGGCCGTACCGTTAAGGCCTCCACACACCGGCGCCGCAGCGCAGCGTCGCGTATTTTACGCGCGTCAAAAGCACGCCCCTAGCACCAACAGGAGACGGCGCGACGGCCGCGCTGCAGTATAAAATCAGGAAGTCACCTGCAGTGTTGGGGGTAACGCGTTAGAACTAACGCGTTAGAGTACTCTTATTCGTTTTTTTCAGTAACGAGTAACCTAACGCGTTAGTTTTGCGAATTCAGTAATCAGTAACTCGTTAATTTCCAAAATAACCACTCGTTACTCCGTTACTTTAAGATTTTCCCTCGATAAGGAAAGTAAAGTCCCGGGTTTTCTGCATTTAGTCAGATGCTGCTGCCCTGCTCCTTGCATCTCTCTCTCTCGCTCTCTGTGTGTGTATGCGCGCGCACCTGTGTGTGTAAGCTACGTGTGTCACCGCGGCAAGATGGACGAGAAGATAGCCTTAGATTCCTGGAGGTACGCTCATTATTTTGAGTTACAGAGCGAAAAGGACAAGAAGAACATAGTGGTCGTTTTGAGCACCTTCTTCTCCTACGTTTCAACCATTACTTTGGTGATAAATAGGCTAAAGGTAGCCTACGTGATTGTTATGAATGTAGGGCTATAGGGTCACACGAACATTTTCAGTTCTTCAATGTTTTTTTAGTGCCATGCACTGTTCTTTTGTGCAACGCATACGGTTAAATTGAGTTAAATTTCCAATTCTAAAAGGTTGCGTGCCTACCTGTTAAGCACTTTGTTAGGCGCCTGCACTTGTAAAGTGTATAAGCTATGTGTGACGCACTGTTCTTTTGTGCGCAGCCAATACGGTAAGCTACATTCTGTTAAAATAACTGCCTGTTACCGGAGTATGTTATTCATGGAAGCTGTTCAAATGATCAAAGGATGAATGCCTGTTAAATAAAACGTGCAATATGATGACTGTCTTTCCTGTCCTTATGCTATAGGTTCATGATTGATTCATAAACAGTCAGCACTGTTGGTGCATCTAAAGGAGGATGTGTGTTGTTGTTGCACTAGGCGGACACGCACGCACCCCAAACGCATTTTAATTGTTGGTAACGCACGAGTACTCTAACGCGTTTCTTTTATTTATAGGTAACGTAGTAACGTAACGGATTACTTTTAATTGATAGTAACAAAGTAACCTAACTGATTACTTTCAAAAGTAACGGCCAACACTGGTCACCTGTCAATCAACCGCAGCAAAGACACGAAACGCAATGGGTGAGTAGCCTATTGTAGCCTAGTTTATTTATTTTCCATCTTTTTGGCTGAATAGTTGGAAAAATGTAGGCTAATCTGCGCAGTGAAAGTATGTTTTCAAGCATCAGATCAACTTAGTTTGTAGGGCACTTTATCGTTTTATTTACTGTCATTTCTTATTTATTTTATATTTTGCAATTATTCATCGACTGCATCAACAATCTCAATAACTGCAGGACCTTCTATTAAGCCTTTTTAGTATATAGTGCAGTCACCTTTTAAGGCCAATTGTTATTGTGTGTATTTATTGTATTGAGCTCCTGGATGGCTTTATTGATCCCCATTGGGACCAATACAGTATCTATCTATCTATCCATCTATCTATCCTTAACATAGCCACACATTTACATGTATGCAGCCAGTAGTTATCCATTTTAATTGAGCAAGCTCTTTTACATTTTATTGAGGTTTTTTTATTTCAACAGAACAAATAACTGTTGCCAGACAGAGGGGGGCTGCCCTTCTTCTCCTGCAAGGAGCAAGGAGAAGACGAAGGGTTTGGGTGCACCCCATCAATGAACAGAGACAAGAACAGGGGGTATGCCACAATCTGGTCCAGGAGCTCCGTGCAGATCCTGAGAGGCACGCCAATATTTCAATTCGCCACTAAGTGTGCAATGGCAGAACCATATGGTGCAGCCTATATGATGACCTATAATCTAGTTATTATCCCTCTCTGGTATACTCTTTTGCATATATATACTTTTTTTTTATCCCTCGGGATAAATACAGTGATGTTATTGCTGTGCTGGATTCAGTAGCCAGTGTATTTTATTTGAGTGCTCGAGACACTTAATGTTATTTTTCCCTAAATCCAGAGAGACAGTTAATACATGATCTGATACCAGAGAGACAGTTAATACATGACAATGCATTTTTGAGCTTGCCTGTGTTTCCTTTTACTTATCTATTTTATTGTATGAGAATGTTTCTATGTGAAGCACTTTGAGTCTGCTTCATGTATTAAAAGTGCTATATGAATGAAGTTGCCTTGCCTTAAATAAAAAAAAATATATTACCGGTACAAGTAATCTGGTTTCTACCTACATGGTGTGATTATATGTGACTTGATTTCGTCTATTTCCCATTATGGTTAATTGTTTGGGTACTTAGTCCACCATTGTTGATTTCTCACCTGAAGATCCAATCTCCAGAGCTATGGCTCGCCAGGCAATGACCTTTTTGGAGTTGTCTTTGTAATGACGGGAACTTTGGTCATACAATTCGACATATTTTTCCACCTCGACGACCAAGCCGTTTCTCAATTCGCGTACTTTCGCGTGCTCGTGTGCTCGTGGACTCGTGAAACGTCATCAGTCGTTGCCCGAGCACTGTTCCAATTCGAAGCACGCATCAAGCGAGTACTGTCGTAAAACCCGGAAGTGTTCTGGATGCGTGCTCGATATCGCCGTTTCACCGAGCATGCATCGGAGGTGGCTCGTGTGTGCTTGCTCCCGCTATAAATCCCAGGATGCATTTCGCACTCGCAGCAGTACGAGGGCGGACAATATGGAGAGGACGCACAAGTTACAACTGTAGCTTAAGTTACTCTTAACTTATATATATATATATATTTATATAATATATAATATAATAATAATAATAATATATGAATATATATATGTAAGGTCGTGTGTGTATAGCTTATACACATGACAGGACACTCATATCTTTTCAATTGTTATTCATTCAGAATATTTACATACTATTTGAAAATGAAAGAGGCTGGGATTTTGTTTTGTATCATTTGTTTATATTGTTCAGTAGTATATGCCTAAATGAGGCCGTAGCACAGTTAACGGACGAGCAGAGGTGGTGACGTCATCGAGTCCGCTGCTGTTCCAATTGCAGGTACGTACTCGCGTGCTCGCAAGTATGTGCTTGAAGTACAGACTTGCCAAGTACGTGCTTGCAAGTCATCGAGTCCGTAGTACGCGTGCTACGAATTGAGAAACGGCCCCAGTCTCTCATCGTCCATTCTCGTAATTGTTTATCACAAACGAAAGAGGGCGACATCCAGTGTGAGGGGTAGATATGGAGGTGCCTACGGGACCCGGGATGTACAAACCAGCTTTTACAAAGCGCTTTTTCAGGGGCGGCGACGCTCGGGAATAGAACATTGGCCGTTTCTCAATTCGTAGCACGCGTACTACGGACTCGATGACTTGCTAGCACGTACTTGGCAAGTCTGTACTTCAAGCACATACTTGCGAGCACGCGAGTACGTACCTGCAATTGGAACAGCAGCGGACTCGAGGACGTCACCACCTCTGCTCGTCCGTTAACTGTGCTACGGCCTCATTTAGGCATATACTACTGAACAATATAAACAAATGATATAAAACAAAATCCCAGCCTCTTTCATTTTCAAATAGTATGTAAATATTCTGAATGAATAACAATTGAAAAGATATGAGTGTCCTGTCATGTGTATAAGCTATACACACACACGACCTTACATATATATATTTATATATTATTATTATTATAATATTAGGCCTATATATTATAAATATATATATAAGTTAAGAGTAACTTAAGCTACAGTTGTAACTTGTGCGTCTTCTCCATATTGTCCGCCCTCGTACTAATGCGAGTGCGAAATGCATCCTGGGATTTATAGCGGGAGCAAGCACACACGAGCCACCTCCGATGCATGCTCGGTGAAACGGCGATATCGAGCACGCATCCAGAACACTTCCGGGTTTTACGACAGTACTCGCTTGATGCGTGCTTCGAATTGGAACAGTGCTCGGGCAACGACTGATGACGTTTCACGAGTCCACGAGCACACGAGCACGCACAAGTACGCGAATTGAGAAACGGCTATTGTCTCGAAGAGTAGTTGGGCGGCGCGGCGCGGAACGCTGCCGCGCGGCTAGTCGGCGCCGGTGTGTGCTAGTACACCCGGAATAATGGGGGCAGATTTTTTGACGCGACGCTGCGGCGCCGGTGTGTGGAGGCCTTTACGCTCATACGCACCGCAATAGCCAATCAGCGTTGAGCTTGACCCGACGTCACTGGCAGAGAGTAGTGAGCTTGGACAGAAGCATACGGCCGACATCTTTCTTTATTCTGTGTGGAAATAGTAACATAGTTACGCCATTAAATGCTTTTATGGAAACATTTTTAGCGAGAAATGTGCATTTTACTTTCATAAATGTTCGCTCTGTGAATGTGAAGGATGTTTGGTTTGATAGTTATGACGAAGAGGGAACGCTCCGTTCACTTGCATGGACAGAGTCTCTGATTGCTAAGCAACCTCAACGTCTTGGCGGACTATTTCTCTGCTGATCAACACTACGAATGCTGGAAACACACCAGACACACCATATGAAGTTATTTAACCCGATTATTGTTATTTATATCCGAGATTATTTAATCTAACCCGATCCAAGCTCTATCATCCACCCAAACACGGCGGCGTTTGGGTTTCCTTCCTCTGACTCCTAAATCCAGCGCAGCCACAGGCTGGGGGGGGGAAGTTTTGTGCGGTCTCATCTACGCGCGTATGCGTACGCGCGTATCTGACCATTTTTGACACAAAATGGTCAAGCAACATTTTAGCTGCATTTTAGCTGGCCTGTGTCCACCAAAAGCGTTTTTAAAAGACGGAGTGCCGGTCTGCAATGCATTCTCTATGGCAGGACCTTTTAAAAAGCTGCCCGGGGCGGTTAAACGCTCCGCGCGCCTCGCGCTTTTAGACGCGCGCCCCAGTTGAAAACAGTTGAACTTTTGAAGAAAAGCGCTCCACGTCATCAGCGCTTTTTTCGAACGACCAATCAAAATCGAGGAGGAGGCAAGGCTAAAAGTATCAACAGAACACAAACGGAAACATGTCGGACGAAAGTTTAATAACAGCTAGCTGTGAGTGAGTGTCCGGTCCTGTACGACCTCAAGTTAAAGGTGGTATTCCCCGTACTGCCTACTGCCACGATTCGTGATTAATGCTGTGGACCCACACTCTCCTCCGGGCAACCACGACAGGCACACAGGGGGATCGTCCGCAACCTCCGCTGCCACGGCATGAAGCGCCTTTTTTGAGCGGCGCGCACAAACGCGTTGAAAGCAGTTCACGGAGCCCTCCGCCTTTTAAAAAGGCTTTTGGTGGACACGGGCCCTTACGCGCGTACATGGTACGCGAGGTACGCGCTTGGTGTGTTCGCACCTTAAGGTCTACCAGAGATTGGTCATTGTACCGCGATGGCAGTCTATGGAAAGTTTCTGGGGTGTAACTTTTCATTTGTTTTCCGCAGCTGGGGAAAACACAAACGAGAACCATCTCTCTCTTGACTTCAAGCTGTAGATGGGTCGTCTTCTCCGGTGCTTCAGCTGTCCTTCACTCGATGCGTTAATCATGTGTGCAGTGCTTCTGCTGTCAACAACGTGCCATGCTTGATTGTACCAAACAAATATTTTGTAACTGTAACTTTATTATGCGAGTCCTTTAATTTACGTGTCAACACTTGCTATATAATATTTATAAATATAAATGATATAAATTATTCCAAAACATTCCTCCTTGAACTGAACTCCGGCGCTTTCGGCAATCGACTTGTTTGGACTGCCTGTTTACACGGACCTACCGGTAATGCTTGTTAAACAGTTTTTTCAAGTAAACTCCGGGTTTGCAAACTAAGTTGTTTGTGCTTCTTTTTATGTGTAGGGACCCTAGTCATGCTACTGCAGATGTTTGGTGCTATTTTTAACAATATTAGTGGTTCAAAAATTCTGATTTGGAAGCGAAACTCAATGCGAAACTCAAAGCCAATAACATGGACGCGAAACATTGCGCCGGGTAAACTCTAATACTCGATTTTTAATGAAAAGGGTATCGTGAGGGCTTATATGATGGGTTTTCATGCCAAAACAAAGACCCTGGGTTCAATTTTCGCTGGAATTACACTTCAAGACCCTTATTATAGGAAGTGTCGGGCTACTTCTAGCCTTTTAAGCGGTTTAAAATAGCGATTTAGTTTTTACCATAACACATGCCCCTATCGTTCCAAGTTTATAGCGTTTTGATAGAATCGCTAAAAACAGCCAACTACAGAATGCGTCTCTGTGGTTTTTGTGCTCCAAAACGAACGTTCCAACTCGTTATCATACCAAACATATCCCAAATCCATTTTACACCGGATTTGTCCTTTAAACGCGCCTGCGCAAAGTCCCTTCCCGAGATCTCATTCCACACCGTACGAGACAGACGCTGGTATGAATCTGCCTCTGCATCTCAGATAGGCATTTTCCAAAGCCTATCTGAGATATCTCGGTGGAACGAGATAACAAACGGCGTCACTGTTTACCTGTGTAAGGACATGGTTCCCTTTCAAAATGTCGATAGAAAGGGCTTTAAAGAGATGTTCAAAACACTCGATCCAAAGTAGCCTACCTGTTACCTGCCCGCACACACTTCAGCCACATTTAGATGCCAAAACCATACGAAATCCATACTATTAAACAGTGTGTTTTTCAGTGATGGAAGTAACCTTTTTTCTATGCAGTTTTGCTGCCTAAACAGCAGTATAATTTACCCCTTCAGAAGCATTTATATAGAACTTAGAAGATACAATTAACATACCGTGACATAATACCGTTACCGTCTATGCCTCAAATCATACCGTGATAAACATTTTAGTCCATACCGTACAGCCCTAAAACAGAGCATTTAATTATTAGGTATGCCTAACAGTCTAAATATGTTTGAGACTGTAATGGAGTTGACTTTTGTTGCCATCTAGTGGTTGGAATAAGTGGATTGCAAAAAGCTTTTTTGTTTTTTATTAAACCTTTATTTATAGGCTACTTGTAATCTAATAGAGTGGCTAAGTCACATACCGTCCGGTAGAGCCCATGTGACCTGATGAGATCGGAAAATATGAATGGGTTTCAATGGAGAGAAAGTAATTATTTTCTGGTCCCAGTCGTTATATGCCCTGGATTACACATGTTGTTTGTGGAGTTAAATTATCATTTATCATGCAAAGAAAACTAAAAATTTTCTTGAAGAAGTTTGATAAGGTTTTGTGTGAGGCCACTTTGTGGACCTTATATCGCTGACGTCTCTCAAATCGTCGCCGAATTGCATGCCGGGAACAACAACATGGCGGTAGATTTGGACTTCCCTCCAGTGTAAAACAGCATATTTTCTTTCATTAAATCTCAATTGATGCTAACTTCATTGCCCTTGGCGGACCCGTATGTAGCGGCTGAAGACCTCCTAGCTGGAGACTTCCTGGGTGTCTGTCATGGACCGAGCTCCAGCAGATCTTCAACCGCCGGTCCACAGCCTGTCCCCGGAGGGGCCGACCTCCAGGGCCAACCGGCTGAGGAGGAGCTCCAGAACCCCGAACCAGAAGCCCCAGTCCCCGGGGGGGGCTACCTCCAGAATACTGAGCCAGACGTCCCCGGGCACCCACGCTCCGGAGACCCGGGAGACAGGTCGGTGTGCTCATGTGACCTTCGATCCTTCCTGTTTCATAGTCGGTTGTTTCCGATGATTGTTGGCAGTATTTTGATTTTCTTCATTACTTTGTTTAAGTTAGTGTGGGTGATTTACTCACCGAAGTGGTACAGCGCAGTTACACGTTTATAACGATGCGTTTGCAACAGTTCGGATGGCCCTCAAAAAGCCTAGTCTAAACGATAATAACAGTTATTGCCTTCATGTTAATAAAACCCTTTTAAATTGTATATTCACAGCTCCCCTCAAACACAGACACGTCTGGGCCCAACCACCTCATGCATTCAATACGCCAACCAGAATGGCCCGGTCTAAATATGACACTGTCTTTTGTGTCGAATCCCCAAACAATGATGGGGAGTTTCAACAGGACATTGTTTGGGATGCTAACTCTCCCTCCCCTGTCAGGCCAGGTAAACACTGTTAACTGATTAATGTTTATTGAATGAATAAAATAATATTCTGGGCTATTTAAATTAAAAAAAATTATGGTACGATATCATGCCATACAAATGTTTGTAATCCAAAATACATCCAAACCCTTTCTTTATTTTTATGGCTACGTTTATGTATGATTTGATTCTATGTAATAATCACTGCATTATATTGATTGATCTGTGAATGTGATCATTGAACCACATGCATAGCCCCTTCACTTTGAATGCTTTGTTTATCCAGGGAAAAAAGGCAAGAGCCGTGCAGTGGGGGCTGCAATCGGAATCTCAGAAATTGTCCGCAGAATAGCTCCCATGGTTGGTTCTGTCACCCCTTCTTCAGTCCCTGTAGTCCACAGTACATGACTGCTATAGTCCACAAGACACTACTGCTATGTCCACGCAACACTACTGCTGTGTACACATCACACTACTGCTATAGTCCACACTACACTCCTGCTTTAGTCCACACTATACTGCTGCTATAGTTCACCCTATACTACGGCTATAGTTCACACTATACTACGGCTATAGTTCACACTATACTACGGCTATAGTTCACACTATACTACGGCTATAGTTCACACTACACTCCTGCTATAGTTCTCACCATACTACTGCTATAGTCCACACTATACTACTGCTATAGTTCACACTATACTACTGCTATAGTTCACACTACACTCCTGCTATAGTTCACACTACACTCCTGCTATAGTTCACACTACACTCCTGCTATAGTCCACACTACACTTCTGCTATAGTCCACAAGACACTACTGTTATAGTCTGTATCAGTAATGTATGTGTCTGGTAAGGACAGATAGGCCCAATCCCAATGTCCGGACTCACAGACTTTATTGGACGTTCTCGCGAAATTATTAAGGCTTTAGGGCTGTCCAAATGTCGAATTCCAAAGGGGCGTGAGGGTTTGAGTCCACACTTAACAAGCCCTTTCCGTGAGTCCACATCAGTGCAGACTTCACCTAAGGGAATTACCCACAGTTCAAAGCGTTGTGACGTTTACCACGTAGAAGACCATAGGGAAATCCGGACATTAGGAAGGTAAACAACAACAAGACAACGCTACTGTCAATGCGCCATCAGATGGGAATTTCGGCCTTATTTTAGTGAGCCGGATCATTTGGATCAGCTCACCAACAGCTTGGGAGCTTTTTTGCTCCCAATCGGCTATTCATATTAGCAGGGCTCTCAAGTTTTGAACTGATTTCAGTGTGAGATTTTGTCGGTGGGGGTGGGGGGGGGGTGACTAATGTATGATAGTAAGCATTATTGGCCCTTAAACACTTATATTCAGAAACAACACCTGTGGCCTATGCAATACCAGTAGAGGCATATACTTTTCCCTGAAATTTTAAATGTTGCAAACGTGCAAAAATATATATTTATGTGGCAATCAGTGCAATGCTTAAAATATATCTGTTGCATTCAGTAGGCCAAATAAAGGCTGTGGTAAAGTATGACCAAGTGTTTCTTTCTGTTCAATAGATAAAACTTTATCAATCCCCTGTAGGAGAAATGTTATGTTTGTCCCTAAAAAAACAGTAATGGTAAAAAAAAAAAATACAAAACATGACGGTATCTCTAAATTCAAACCGTCCAATCTGAAGGCTCTACTTAACCTCTCCCCCTACTCACTTCCACCAATGCAAAGCGAACAGAACTGAGTAGGGGAGGGGTGTAGCCTAACTAGCTTGTGAACGACCCAGAGAAATGCAACACAAAGTCAAAGTGAACATGTATGGGGCTTTGTAATAAAATCTAGGATGATTTTGATATTCCGCCCGGACACATTTTTTTAAAAGGCTCAAAAAGAGGGCATGTCCGGTAGGGATGGGCCGATAGTCGGATTCCATCGTCGTCTGAAGTTGCCGATAAAAACGCGATAATTTTTTTTTAATAATTAATAATAATAATTATTATTATTTTTTTTTTGAAAAACAGCGCTGTGGTAGCTACTTTTACAACTTAAAAAGCCCCGCAAATTCTAATTGAAATTAACTGGCACAGGTGGAAAACATTATGTAGCGCTGACCTGCCGTATTCACTCACTGCTGCGAGAGGAGAGGGGAGGGGCTTGAAACCTACCAGTCTGCTCGCACGGCGAAATTACATCACACCCCGCTGCACAATTTCCGGGTCACAGCTGTGTTACATGAGCTGTGTTCGAAATCGTTCCCTATTCACTCACTCAATATTCCCTATAGTGTTCATGATATAGTGCACTACATAGAGAACGAACAAACGAGAATTTGGACTCTATGCTGAACATTTCTAATCGTCATTTGCGTCAGTAAATGCGCCGGGTATTTGTGTGACGCAGACAGATGCTCGCACATCATGTAAACAAACCGGGCACTCTCGAGGAAAGCTGGATGTTGAATGTTACATTTCCTTGAACAAGGTTTTTCTTATTAATTCTGAATGTTACATTTTCTATGTTAAATCCCAAATAAATTGTTGACATTTCTAAACGAAAGCCGGAGACTCCATCATTAAATGTATTCATTTTCGTGGTTATTCAGCTTATTCTTCTCCTCCGGAAAAACACGACCGCATTGCATTGTGGTATACGGGAGTAACACGTAGGGAACATCATATGTACACTCAAATTTGGGGTATTTTAAGTGCACTATATAGTGCATGCTTCGGGCCATGCTTCGTGAAACGGTCGATGCCATTTCCGACCATGTCCGATTGCGTCCGCTCTCCGATCTTGAATTCCGAATGCTTCGTGAACGGAATTAAAACATGGCGGACGTAGAGGAGCCAGGACCTGCAGCAGGTCACTTGGAGTCAGTTAAAAACAGCACAGGGTGGAATGTTTTTTTCCGCTCAGTTGCCGTGAGTAATTATGAAACTATCTATGCCAGTCATACATAATGATTGATTGAATAGAGGAGACCTGGGACACTTTTTGCTATAATGGCTCTTTTGCTTAGCAACCATTTGAATTTAAGGGATGATATTTGAATAAAATAAACTTACATCTGTCAGCTATTCATCAATAGAATTTAAGGATGATTACCTTAAGTACATTATTCACAGTTGGCCTTTGAATGTAAGATGCCAACAGCAACTGTCCCCGTAAAGACACCCATGATAAAAACTGATATGCTCGGATATAAATAACAATAATCGGGTTAAATAACTTCACATGGTGTGTCTGGTGTGTTTCCAGCATTCGTAGTGTTGATCAGCAGATATATAGTCCGCCAAGACGTTGAGGTTGCTTAGTAACCAGAGACTCTGTCGGAGCGTTCCCTCTTCGTCATAACTATCAAACCAAACATCCTTCACATTCACCGAGCGAACATTATGAAAGTAAAATGCACATTTCTCGCTAAAAATGTTTCCATAAAAGCATTTAATGGCGTAACTATGTTACTATTTCCACACAGAATAAAGAAAGATGTCGGCCGTATGCTTCTGTCCAAGCTCACTACTCTCTGCCAGTGACGTCGGGTCAAGCTCAACGCTTCGGAAGCATTCGGAATTCAAGATCGGAGAGCGGACGCAATCGGACATGGTCGGAAATGGCATCGACCATTTCAAATGGCAACGACCGTTTACGAGACGGAAAGTCGCGCCGCCGGCACCGCCACCGACGTATCGAAACTTAAATCAGCGGAGGCTCACGCTGGTCCAAGGGGAAGACCATCGTTATCGCTTTTAAGAAAAAAATTGATTATTCTTTTTTTTTATATATAAATAATTATTATTATAAAATTATTATGAGGTTGCCCCCCCGATAGTATCGGCGATCGCTAGGAGGCGCTATCGGACGATGGAAACTTGTAGACGATTGCCCAACCCTAATGTCTGGGCAAAAGAGGACGTCTGGTTACCCTACGTACGGGGAACCCATTTGATTCCTACCTGTTCCACTGTAGCCGCGCAAATTGGTGGGCGCTATAGGCCTACTGGTAATTTCTCTGCGTGAGAAATACGAAGTGTGCATGGGTTGAATTGCGTGCGTCTCACGCCGAATGCGTGAGACTTGAGAGCCGTGTATTAGGCTACTACTTATACCTTTTATAACTCAGCCAAATGTAGCCCGTTCTGATACATGTTTAGTAGGCCCTATGTGTAGGCCAATAATCACCTAAATTATTCAATACATCCTTTATACTGAAGTATTAAAATGTAAAAGGTAACATGTGCTCTTGTGACGTGCTGTCCCAATCCCATATATACCTATCTGAGCCCATGTGGCCTCACACTCACTTACTTAGCACCTGAGATCAAATAAGTCTGTGAGTCCTTAGTCCTTAGTCCTAAACTCACAAGCTCACTTTGGGATTGGGCCTATGTGTCTGGTAAGGACAGACTATAGTCCATAGCAATAGTGTCTGGTTAGGACAGATACACTCCTGCTATAGTCCATAGCAGTAGTGTATGGGGTTGGTAAGGACAGATACACTGTATGTGTAAGGACGGGGTGATTTCCTTCTCTTGGCAGCATGGACGCCCAGCGGTGGTGGAGCCCGCTTTGCAGGTGTGGATTGAAAGCGCTGCTATTCCCTGTACTCCAGAGGAGCACCACCCCAAGAGGAAGTCCCCAAGGTACTCCACATCAGTTCTGCATTATGGTGGAGCAATGGTCTCTGTTTCCACATCAGTTCTGCATTAGGGTGGAGCGATGGTCTCTGTTTCCACATCAGTTCTGCATTAGGGTGGAGCGAGGGTATCTGTTTCCACAGGAGCGATGGTCTCTGTTCCATCATGACTAACAGAGCAGTGTAACCCGTTCTGTTTTGCTGTGAACCCCAGGCCCAACGGTGTAGACGATCTGCTGAAACTGGCCAAGCAGTTTGACTTCAACATGTTTCGGAAAGACGAGGAACGGGCGGAGGAAATGCACAAGCAGGCCTTGGGGCTTCTGTCAGACGACATCTTGGAAGGACCCCCTCGGGCGGACCCCCTTCCACCAGCGCCAGAGACGGCCAGCAAGAACCCCTCCCCTGTCTGCGGGCTGCAGGACTACCACATGGAAGATTTCTTTGACCAGCCGACGCAAGACTGCAGCAGTAACCTCTTCCAGATGGTATGCCTCGGGTCCCTGGAGAGCTCCAGCTCCGGGACGGCAGGCGGGGCCCCACACTGTGCGGCTCCTCCCATTCCCACTCCTGCTGAAAACGGTCCAGCTGCGGTCCAGTTGGATGACGACTGGGAGAACGACTGGGAGAACGAGGATTTCCTTAACGACACCTTAGTCATGGAAATTACCCCAAATCCACCATGCTTTGCCCCGCCAAAGTACTGCTCCACACAAAGCAGATGGGATGAGGCCCTCCCTGGCAGCACGCATCCCTCTAGAGGTACACCAGGCAGGCTGGGAGGGGAAGGTGGCCCGGCAGAGAAGGAGCCCAGAATGCCGAAAAACAGAACCACTTTCAAATTGGATGTAATTCCTCTGAGCCTCAATGGGAAGGATGCGGCAGCGAGCCAGGCGTCCATGACAAACACACCGCAGAGCGAGGCTTTGTCGAGGATGAACCCCCCAGTCTCGGGCTCCTATACAAATAGGCCATCGCACCCTCCAAGAGGAGCGCTGCCCGGTCCCCCTGCCGGCCCGCAGCCCAAGACCTCCCTCGCCAACGCCAACGCCAACGCCAAACGCACCTTGGCCCGGACAACCCCCATGACCTCAAACAAGATGAAAGAAAACCAACCGGTGAGGTCCTCCAATATCCAGGCCATGGCGACCATCAGCTGTTTTGCTGCAGCCCCAGGGCAAGAGACTCCGCCCATGGTGCCAGCCAGCGACGACTACCGAGACCTGGACGAGTTATTTTCTTCAGAGCCCGTTTGGGACGAGGAGGGTGACGACGACCTCCTGTGTCAAATGTGCGAGGACCTGGAGACTCAAGCGGTGGTGCTGGAGAGGCCGGCAGCGCTAAAGCAACCCCTGTCGCTAGACAAGAAGCCTGGCCAGGCGACCCAGAGACCGGCCTGGGTGGCAACTCCCCCCCGGGTCGGGGACCAGCAGAAGGGTTGTCCGGCTGTAAAGGTCTCGAAACAGCCCTCGCCCAGCGCGCCGCCTCCTCCTTCTGCCTCTCTGGCGGCCCAATGTTCTCCTCCTGGTCGCGTGCAGCCATCAGGGCTGTCTGCCAACCCCTTCACAGGGAACGCCTTGCCTAGCATCAAGACCACCAGCACGGAGTCCTTCAAATACGCACTGTCAGTTAGCAATGTGGACCATTCTCAATGCTACGGAGGAGGACCTCCACCCAAAGCCACGGCTGGAGATAAGGGTCAGTTCTCTGTTAAGAAGCCGCCGAGCCCCAGCGTCATGGAGATCCCTACAGGTAAGCTGTCAAATGTCCTGTTTCACCTTCTTTGCAGAGGGAAATAATGCAATAATAGCAGCCATTAGTTACAACTGACCAACCGCACACTAAAATCCCACCACAAGCATTGTTATAAAGAGAAATTCTTCCATAGTTGAAACACACAATTTGTCTGAACCTGATTGTCACTGGTTGGTTCTCCGTAGGCCTGCAGCGGATTCGAATTGTATCCGAATCCGTTCGGTTCGTTTACCACAGTTTGGAGCATTCTGGAGATCCGCGGATTTCGGTTTCATGAAGGCATTGCCTTATGTAGCGTATTTTGCCTACTGTAGCCTACGTCCGATACAAAGGGTGTTTAGGACCCAGCGGAATGCATTCTCTCCAGTGCTGCCCGAGCCAATGAGACTTTTCCTGCCCCTCCCTTCAGCCTGTCAGCGTTCAAAACAAACTGGGCTTTTCAAGCGCACGATTCCTAAATTTAAAGAAAGTAATTGATACAATTATATTCTAAATATACGGGAGATAAATACAAACGGGTGATAAGCGGATAACGGCCTTCGAGGTCGACCGGTTCGATGGAAATAATGGACAGGTAGAGGCAACTCTGGCTTCATGCTGCGCTCGTCGCCAGAGTTCTAAGCCTCGTCGGCCGTTATCCCTTACATGTTACACTCAGTGCACCATGTTTTCAAATGCATTTAGGGGAACATTTATTGCACAAAAAAGCCTTGCAAGTTGTCTGATTGCAGTCAATTAACACATTGCAAATAGCCTGTGGGTCTCATTCATTTTTGTGTTTCTCCCCCAAACCCTCCGTCAAAAAAAAGTCTGCCTATTTACTATCACGGACATGATCCTAATCCGAACCGTATCCGAAACCGAGGCCCAAAACGGTTATCTGAACCGAACCGTGGACACACTGATCCGTTTCACCCCTAGTTCTCCGGCACCATGCAGCTTTACATTCCTTGAGTTGAGCTCACTTGCCTTGGACTTGGCCTCCGTGGCTGCCTGCTCTAACTCTCTACTAGGATCCGACCCGTTGTATGTGATTTTGGGACATCAGTGGGGGTTTTCTTGAGGCTGCCTCAGTAGATGCTCTAAGTGATGGTGTTGAACAGGTTTTTTTTGTACCTTTCAGGGCCCAAGAAGTGCTCGAAGGCAGAGATTGAGCGCAAAAAGAGGCAGGCGCTGGAGAGAAGACGGCAGCACCTGCAGGGGCCCCAGAACCTGGGCGCCCCAACACGGGGCCGCTGAGCTCTCAGCGGGGGCCCCTCAACCCCCTTGGCCGTCGGTCCCCTCTGATGTGCAGGGACACTGAGGTGTGGGGAACGGACCCTTTGAATACAACGGTTATATATCTGACGCAGGAACGCAGATCCTTGACTACCTTTGTTTCTGTTGGTTTTCACACAATGTTTGACACCACGTTTACTTAGACTTTAATGCTTTGTTTCTACCTGTATTATCTTTTTAACACTAATCATTTTTAGGATTAGCCATTTAAGGATTGTCAACGGATACATTGAATCTAGCATGTTTGGTTTGAAGCTCTTCTACGCTTACAGCAGTGTCCCCCAGGGGGCCAATACCAGACACAAGCTCCCCCCAGTGGCCACGTGCAGGGACACGCTAACCTGGAGACTCCCCAGTTTAAAGGTTTTCATCTCAAGCAAAATATCTAAATTGTTTAATATATATTTTCGTGTTTGTTAAGTTCTGTTAATAAAGTTCCACCTGAGGACGGTTTTACTCATACGCGCGTCTTGATGCATCACTGCTTCGCTTTCCAGGGGCCTGTGTCATGAGACGGCAAGGAGCCACCCATGTTTTGGTCAATGATTTACAAGATGAGCGCATAATATCCCCCCCCCCCCCCCCGTTCCTGGATAACAGCATCCCATGTTTGGCTGTGGTTTGAACCTGAACAACACTACCAGTCCAGATGGGTTAGTTTGGATGTAGACATGTTACATACACGCACATGCTGCTAAAACACTGCCTGGCCAATGATGGACAGAGAACCGGGCGAGCGGCATAATGCAGTGTGTCAGAAGGGAGGCGTCAGGGAGCAGAGTGTAGGGGTCGCTTATGCTGCCTTCAAAACGCTCAAGAGTTTTCGGGAGGTTCGGACATTAAGCTCGGAGAAAAGTGCTTGGAACACTCTGTTGGGTCGGAGTTTTCGCTCCGAGTTTCGTGCCGAAGTAAAGCTACCCGAGTCCTCCGAGATCCCGTCACAACAATGACTGCGCATTTCATTGATAGACTAAAGGCGACACACCGGGCCGAAAATCGGCGTTGGTGAGACTTGAGAGGTCGCTGACGTGTGTACGGTGAAATCTGCAACGTCAGCGATCTTTTCAGCCGATTCAACGTGTAATCGGCCATTAGAGTCGTTCAGTCTTTTATCATTCTAATTGGTGGAGCCAGTTTCCTGCCATAATTCAAACCTGAAAAAAAAAGTTTCAAAGGCTTGAAAGCCTGGGTTTGAAAACTCAACACCTTGTAAAAAAGGTTTTGCAACACTGAAAAAAGAGATTATAACCTGAAAAAATTCAAAAAAAAAATCTAACATCTGTAAACATGATTTTGTGTTCTATTTTCGTCTTCATCATTTTCACCAACACATTTTTCACCAAGTATTTTTTTTTTCACAAACATGTTTTCAAAGTTCAAACAATATCACAAGCGCATTTGCAGAGTTTCAAATCTGGAACTGTTCTAACAGTGTATTTAATTTTTTCCCGGTTTTGAAACCTTGTAAATGGGATTCTGCAAACAGGTGTTCATACATTGAGAAATAAGTTTTGAAAGGTTGAATATTTATTTTTAAAAACTTGTAAAGATGTACGTTTACGCCATTGCAATGTATTTTTTCAGAACTGACTTTTCAGCACTGACTTTTCAGAGATTTTACCACACAGGCGCATGCTTTGAGTCACGTGAATATTGGCAGTGTTCTGTCGCGCATTAGTTTTGAAACTCCTAACAGTCAAAGTCTGAAGAAAAAAAAAACGTTCCTGGGGGCGGGACCATTTAGCTCTAAACCTATTGGTTGCTCTCGGCTGACGTACATTCGATAAACTATAGTTTATAGTTAAACATTCATAGTTTATGGTTATCTGGTATGTTTACCATCCTCACTTCCGGGCTTCCCTGATTCGCTAGTGGAGCTGCTAGCCCTCTATGGAGCCAGTTTCCTGCCATAATTCAAACCTGAAAAAAAAGTCTCAAAGGCTTGTTAGTCTGGGTTTGAAAACTCAACACCTTGTAAAAAAGGTTTTGCAACACTGAAAAAAAAGATAATAACCTGAAAAAAATTCAAACACCTGTAAACAGGATTTTGTGTTCTATTTTATCTTCTTTATCATTTTCACCAACACATTTTCGAAGTATTTTTTTTTTCACAAACATGTTTTCAAAGTTCAAACAATTTCACCAGCGCATTTGCAGAGTTTCAAATCTGGCACTGTTCTACGATAAACGATAAACTAAATTCGGATGAGCTCCTTGGCCTGCTCGCAGTTGTATCCACAGCTTCACCCCCTTAGTGCGTCTAACTTTTATATCTCGAATTCATTGGTTATTTATTTGAGAAGAGCTTCCTTGGGATGCAGACTAGTGAATTTTTAATTCCGATCTTGGCATTTCGAGGAAACATGCTTCTTGCTATTTTGAGTAAATAAGTTTCTTGTTTGCGGTACCGCTTGAGGGGATTTTTAATCCTGATCTGGGCATTTTGAGAAGTTTCTTGTTTAATGCTCTGGTCGAGTAATTATGTGTTCAACCATTATTTTGAGAAAATAGGTTTCCTGCTTAAAGTGCCCTTTGAATGAATTTAATTCTCTCATATTTTGGGCCGATTGAACAGTTTTCTGATCTTAGGTCGATACACCAACTCATCAAACTAGAAAATGCGGTGAGTGCTGTATTACAATGTGAGGTTGAAAATATTTTTTAATAAAGCCACATAGATTAAGACATAAAGAAATGTTCAACGGCTTAAATCAAGTGAAGGGATTTGAACAGAGTTCAAAAGTCGAAATGGAGTAAACAATGTAAACATGCACACCATTTAAAACAATTTAAATCGTTGGAAAAAAGTAATTGACAGCTGAATGAAAAGCGCAAAGCATTGCTAAAATGCAGTAATGTAAAAGGAATTGAACTGAAGAATCTGAAATAGCCGAAATTGTATGTACATTGTCATGTTGATAAAGAATCACGTCTTACATCTCTTTCCTTTATCTGTTTATTAATTTCTTCACAGCTCCGGTACATCATCAGCAGCCATGGCATGTTCTTAGTCTTAACTAACGGTCAATGACCCAGAATGCATTTGTATACGGAAAAAAAATTAAACAACCGATCACATAGGTGTACAATAAAGTTGGAAACAAAAATAGGTCGTAATCCACATAATATTGGGGTATATTATTAACAAATGAGATAACATTATGAGAACATTTAATTTAACAGAGAGAGACCAACTGAAGACAAGCTGGCATGGAACTTAAACTGATTTTGAAAAAAGTATAAAGGTAATCGAAATTCTGTTTTAGATTGATTATTGAAGATAAGTGTGATGATTTGTTAAACCTTTGAATGAAGGCTAACGACAAAATATTGACCAAGTTACGAAGTCTGAAGTAGTAAGTGTCAGTTGTAAATAATATTAACTTTAAAAGTATAATATCTTAAAAAGTATAAAATATTAAAAAAACTTGAACATTTTAAAATTTGAATGGAGTCTGCAGGTGAACAATTGAGGAAGGAGATAGGTCCCAAAGTTTGTAGAGAGTAATAAAGAGGAAAGATAGATAGGAAGAATACAACTTAAAGGGATACTTCATCGATTCAGAACCGGCGTTCTATCATTATAAAATCGCTATTGTAATATAAAAAAAAAGGTTTTTTCCCCACAGTATATCCAATCCAATCCAATCCACTTTATTTATATAGCACAGTTTAAACAAACACATGGGTTTCCAAAGTGCTGCACACAGAAAAATAGATAAAATAAGTATAAAATAAGTAAAAACACATGACCCACCCAACACTTCTACATCACATCAACACGCCATCTAGTGTCCAAAGGCCAAATAAAAAAGGTGCGTTTTTACCAAGGTTTTAAAGAGACACAGGGATGTAGTTTGTCTAATATGGAGTGGCAAAGTGTTCCACAATTTTGGGGCTGCTACCGCAAAGGCACGTTCTCCTCTGTGTTTTAGCCTGGTACGGGGTGTGGCCAAAAACAGCTGGTCAGCTGACCTAAGAGAACGGCTAGGAGTGTAGGGTTTTAGCAGCGGAGAGGTATGGTGGGGCAAGGCCATTTAAGGCTTTAAACGCAAATTAAAGTATTTTAAAATGAATCCTAAAACGTACAGGTAGCCAGTGCAATGAAGCCAGAATAGGTGTAATGTGGTCATACTTTCTAGTGTTAGTCAAGAGACGAGCTGCGGCATTTTGAACTAATTGGAGGCGGGCAATGGAGGCCTCACTAATCCCCATGTAAAGTGCATTACAGTAGTCCAGCCGGGTGGTCACAAACGCATGGATTACTGTTTCAAAATGCTGTCTCTGAAGCATTGGTTTAATTTTTGCCAGCTGCCTTAGCTGGAAGAAGCTGGACTTCACCACAGCTTTTAACTATAACCCAGTCTTCCCTTAGCCCAGCTTTCCTGATCTAAATTTCTCCTGACATGTCATTTCAGTAAAACTTTGCTTTCCTGCTAGAAGGGCCGAGGACTACAAAACACTGCTTCCGCAAATTTGTAAGCCCACCAATAAGGAATGAGAGGGGCGGGAGCTCGTGTACGTGGTTCAAACACAATGTACGCCATGTTTCTTCACCGCTTAGCTCGATAACTATGGTGTGTTCGATAAACAAACACGTTGAGGTCGAGGCAAGATGGCGACGAGGCTAAGCAAAATTACAAGCTCTGTCCCTTAACAACGACTTTTTGCTTCGCCTATTATGTTCTAAAAGACTCGTGAACTACAACGTTCCATCTCCCGGCCTTTTAACACCGTAATTCACCCTATTGAAGTAAGCTTGTAGCGTATTTGCCGACAAGGCTACTACAGCATCATTGCTAATCCAGCATCAGCTAAACTGCCCACGAGTGAGGAGCCTGCACTTTCACAAGCAACATGGAGCCTTCCGATAAAGGAGCAAAACGGAAGGAAAAAGAATCAACGCGCCCGACTGATGGTATGGTTTTTGGTGTACCGATGAACTCCCAAGACGCATGCTAGCTATGCAGCTACAATCTCGACTGCAGCTAACCCTGACCATGGCTATGCTCTCGCCTCTGTCCGCAGCCGCGAACAGAGCCCAGATGTTATGCCGTTGCCAGATTCTGACCCCAATACACCAGTCAAGCCAAAAGGAAAAAAGCAGAGAGCAGAAATGTCTGCATGAGTTACAGAACAACATCGTTGGGATAATCTCAACAAAAATTAATGAGCGGGCAGACAACCTGGAAAGCATGATTAACCATAACACAGTGAGCATTGACGCCCTGAAGAAGTCTATTGATTTTGCATTTGCGGAGGTTGATTCTTTGAAGACCGATATGAAGGTGGTTAAAACTACTACTGAAATGAGCAGAAACTGTCAGAGTTAGAACTCAAACTCAATGACGCTGAAAGATACCAACAGAGATGGCTCGATGGCGTCCCGGAGGAGAAACAGGAGGACATCAAGGCCAAAGTCATCAACATCTGCTGCTCCATGGTGCCTGACGCCCATGCAAAGATCAGAAAGGACATTGACATCGTTCACCGGCTTGGCAGGTACCAGGAAAATATGAGGAGATCCAGGACGACCATCATCCGCTTCACAAACAGATCCACGCGGGACCTCCTGTGGAAGAAGGCGAAGACCTGCGAATACCTTACAAAGAATAAGTTGAGGTTTGCCGTGGATCTGACTTCTGCGGACTAAATTTTACGAGACAAACTGTGGCCCATATTAGAAGCAGCGAAGAAGGAAGGGAAAAAAGCACACTTTGCAGGCGTTCGCGTGATAATCGATGGAAAGGAGGTACGTCCATCTTTGCCCCCAAAATAAACACGTCTGGCCGGTCTCAAATGGACACATCCTCCTAAGATGATGCATACCTTGAACTAATTACACTACTCCTCCTGTTTTCACCTAAGTGCTGAGCATTTATTACCTTTTTGTTGGTAAAGCTTATTTTTTCTTTTTCTTACTGTTAAAAGGTTCGGGAGATTGTTTAACACTGTTACTTAGAATATATTTTCTATTATTAAGGGATAGAAATTGTTCGCTGTAATTTCATAGCACCTTTCATTGTTATACTGTCTTTTTCTGTTTTTTCTCTTAATGCCAGGGGGTTGAGACAGAATGTTAAACGAAAGGCTTTATTCTTATTTGCAAGGCAGCAAAAAACAGACCTTTCTTTTTTCCAGGAAACGCATTCAGTTATAGATGATGCATCTTTATGGAAAGCACAATGGGGTAATGACGTTTGGTTCTCGAATGGTACAGAAAGAGCAGCTGGTGCTGCTACTTTAAAGAACTGTTTCGATGGGAATATTTTACATTCTAAGGGTGACCCAAATGGTCATTACTTTATTTTGATTGTTGACATAAATGATACTATAGTTTTAATCATCAATATTTATGGGTATATTTCAAAACAAGAGAATGACATTTTATTTGATGATTTGGAAATCCACATTTTACATTGGTTGTCGAAATATCCAAATTTATTAATATTAATGGGAGGTGACTTTAATATAGCATCGTCTTCATCTCATCTTCATCCGCTTATCCGGGGTCGGGTCGCGGGGGGAGCAGCTCAAGCAGGGGGCCCCAGACGTCCCTTTCCCGGGCCACATTGACCAGCTCTGACGGGGGGATCCCGAGGCGTTCCCAGGCCATTGTTGAGATATAATCTCTCCACCTAGTCCTGGGTCTTCCCCGAGGTCTCCTCCCCACTGGATGTGCCTGAAACACCTCCCAAGGGAGGCGCCCAGTGGGCATCCTTACCAGATGCCCGAACCACCTCAGCTGACTCCTTTCTAAATAAAGGAGCAGCGGCTCTAATCCGAGTTCCTCACGGATGGCTGAGCGTCCCACCCTATCCTAGGGTGACCAGATTTGAGTTTGTAAAAAAGAGAACACTTCGTCGCGGGGGGGGGGGGGGGGGGGGGGGGTGTAGTGTATAGCATGCCGCACCATGACCATGTGAATGCATACAAATGTCACAAATGAAATGACAATATGAACATCTATTTATTGAACTTTAACAAAATTGCAAAGTGCAAATGTAAAACTAATCTTTTTTGTGGCATTTAAATGTGTCAATAATGATAACAAATAAAACAATCTAAATAATAAATTCTTTATATGGCCACATTAAAATAAGAAAATTAGAAACTTTTCAGTCCTCCTCATATATTAAAGCAATAATGATAACAAATACAATATTCTAAATAATAAATTACTTTTTTTTTTTTCTTTAGTTCGTCCGTGAACTTACATTTACGTTTAGGCATGGCTGCAGATGTAATGTGCTGTTATAAACAGAGTGGAAGCGGCAAGGTGCTCAATGTTGCCAGATTGGAAATGGCAAAGTAACGTACCAAAGGCCAAAAATGGTCGTATTTGGAGGATAATTATCGTGGCTCTGGCAACCCTGAGATCGGTCGCCCAATGACGGACTCTCTACAGTCAGCTCGCGCAAGAAGGTGGAACGTAAGGGAGATACCATTTCCAGAACTTGGAAGGCCGTAATAACCATAGACATATACAATGGTAATAACTAGTAGGTTATGTGAAAGACCCAGAAACACAAATATGCAACGAGGCAAAAAATAAATAAATAATAATAATAACAATAATATTTTTATTTTTTTTTGCGACGAGGCAAAATACCGGACGTTTTTGGAATCCCTGCCGGGCGCATTTTTTAGGTCTCGAAAAGAGGACATGTCCGGGAAAAAGAGGACGTCTGGTCACCCTACCTATCCCTAAGGGAGACGCCAGCCAACCTTCTGAGAAAACTCATCTCTGCCGCTTGTACCCGCGATCTCGTCCTTTCGGTCATCAACCAACCCTCATGACCATAGGTGAGGATAGGAACGAAGATCGACCGGTAGTTCGAGAGCTTTGCCTTGCAGCTCAGCTCTCTTTTCGTAACAACGGTGCGGTAAAGCGAACGCAATACCGCCCCCGCTGCTCAGATTCTCCGGCCAATCTCACGCTCCATCGTACCCTCACTCGCGAACAAGACCCCGAGGTACTTGAACTCCTTCACTTGGGCTAAGGACTCATTTCCTACCTGGAGTAAGCAATCCACCGGTTTCCTGCTAAGATTCATGGCCTCAGATTTAGCTGTGTTGATCCTCATCCCAGCCGCTTCACACTCGGCCGCCAGCCGATCCAGTGAGTGCTGAAGGTCACAGGCCGATGATCCAATGAGGACCACATCATCTGCAAAAAGCAGTGTTGAGATACTCAGGCCACCGAACTGCAACCCCTCCCCACCACGACTACGCCTCAATATCCTGTCCATGTATATCACAAACAGGATTGGAGACAAGGCGCAGCCCTGGCGGACACCAGCACCCACTGAGAACGAAACTGACTGCCGAGGACGCAAACACGCTTTGGGAGTACAGAGATTGGATGGCCCTGAGGAGAGACCCCCTTACCCCATACTCCCGCAGCACCTCCCACAGTTTCTCCCGGAGGACCCGGTCATACGCCTTCTCCAGATCCAGAAAACACATGTAGACCGGATGGGCATACTCCCAGGCCCCCTCCAGGATCCTTGCGAGAGTGAAGAGCTGGTCCGTAGTTCCACGTCCGGGGCGAAAACCACATTGTTCCTCTTCAATTTGAGGTTCGACGATCGGCCGAACCCTCCTTTCCAGCACCTTGGAGTACACTTTACCAGGGAGGCTGAGAAGTGTGATACCCCGGTAATTAGCACACACTTTCTGGTCCCCCTTTTTGAACAGGAGAACCACCACCCCGGTTTGCCACTCCTTTGGCACTGTACCCGACTCCCACGCGATGTTGAATAGGCGTGTCAATCATGACAGCCCCTCAACACCCAGAGCCTTTAGCATTTCTGGCTGGATCTCATCAATCCCTGGCGCTTTGCCACTGCGGAGATGTTTGACTACCTCAGTGACCTCCACCAGGGAAATTGACGACGAAACACCATCAACCTCGAGCTCTGCCTCCAACATAGAGGGCGTGTTATTCGGATTCAGGAGTTCCTCAAAGTGTTCCTTCCAACGTCCGACGACCTCCTCAGTTGAGGTCAACAGAGTCCCATCCTTACTGTACACAGCTTGGATGGTTCCCTGTTTCCCCCTCCTGAGGTGCCGGATAGTCTTCCAGAAACACTTTGGTGCCGACCGAAAGTCCTTCTCCATGGCCTCTCCGAACTTCTCCCACACCCGCTGCTTAGCCTCCGACACGGCAGCAGCTGCAGCCCTTTGAGCCTGTCGGTACCCTGCAACCGAGTCAGGAGTCCTCCAGGATATCATATCCCAGAAGGCCTCCTTCTTCAATCGGACGGCTTCCCTGTCCACCGGTGTCTACCACGGTGTCCGAGGGTTACCGCCCCTTGAGGAGCCTAAGACCCTGAGGCCACAGCTAGCCACCGCAGCTTCAGCAATGGAGGCTTTGAACACCGCCCACTCTGGCTCAATGCCCCCAGCCTCCACAGGAATGCCAGAAAAACTTGAAGATGAAGATACCTAGGACGGGGGCCTCCTCCAGACGTTCCCAATTTACCAGCACTACTCGTTTGGGCTTACCAGGTCTATCCGGAAATTTCCCCCATTCCCTGATCCAACTCACCACCAGATGGTGGTCGGTTGACAGTTCCGCCCCTCTCTTAACCCGAGTGTCCAAAACATGCGGCCTCAGATCAGATGACACGAGCACGAAATCGATCTTCGGCCTAGGGTACTCTGGTACCAGGTACACTTATGAGCACCCTTATGTTCGAACATGGTGTTCGTTATGGATAATCCATGACTAGCACAGAAGTCCAATAACAAAGGACCGCTCGGGTTTAGATCAGGGAGGCCGTTCCTCCCCACCACGCCTCTCCAGGTGTCTCCATCGTTGCCCACGTGGGCGTTGAAGTCTCCCAGCAGAACTACGGAGTCCCCTACTGGAGCCCCATACAGGACTCCATTCAGGGTCTCCAAGAAGGCTGAGTACTCTGAACTGCTGTTTGGTGCATACGCACAAACAACAGTCAGAGTTTTCCCCCCTACAATCCTTAGGCGCAGGGAGGCGACCCTCTTTTCTACTGGGGTAAACTCCAACACTGCGGCGCTCAGCCGGGGATTTATGAGTATCCCCACACCCGCCCGGCGCCTCACGCCCTCAGCAACTCCGGAGAAGAATAGAGTCCAACCCCTATCCAGGAGTACGGTACCAGAGCTGAGACTGTGTGTGGAGGTAAGCCCCACCAGATCTAACTGATAGCGCTCCACCTCCCTCACAAGCTCCGGTTCCTTTCCCCACAGCGAGGTGACGTTACACGCCCCCAGAGCCAGCTTCTGCCGACCGGGTCTGGTCCGTCGAGACCCCTGACCTTCGCTGCCACCCATGTGGCTGCGCACCCGACCCCAACGGGTCTTCCCACAGGTGGTGGGCCCATGGGATGAAGAGAGGGGGGGTGCCACGTAGTTTGTTCAGGCTGTGCCCGACCGGGCTCCGTGGCAAAGGGTTCACCCTAACCCTAAACCCGGCCACCAGGCGCTCGCCATCGAGCCCTCCGTCTGGGCCTGGCTCCAGACGGGGGCCCCGGGCTTCCTCCGGGCCGGGTCACATCTCCTCTTCTTATGTTATTCATTGAGGTTTTTGAACCATTCTTAGTCTGGCCCCTCACCTGAGACCACTCTGCCATTAGAGACCCTACCAGGAGCACAAGGCTCCAGACAACACAGCCCTCAGGTTCACAGGGACACGCAAACCTCTCCACCACGATAAGGTGACGGTTCCAGGAGAAGTAATGTGATGACGGTTCCGTTCTTTAATATGTCCATGGCAAAACCAGGCTTGGCCGCTGGGCACTGGTGGATTGCGCATGGTTGCTCTGCTCCTTGGGGCTTGGTTGAATTGAATGAGACACCTTCTGAACGGTTCCAAAAGCTCCCAACACAGCTGATACACTGAACAGATTTGTTCCGGAACTCGTCGTTAGCCTACAACATCAGCAGCAGTGCACAACACCCTGTCTCACTGAGGAAAAATCACAACATCCTTACAGACACAAATGTAACCACTGTGCAATACTCAAATAAAAAAAATCATACAAATAACTTTCACTTTTTCGCTACGCTATGCTGTCCAGTAGCCATGATGTATAATTTGACCACAAAATGTTCTTTATGAACCTGGCCGAATGACATGGCCCACACAGCTGCTTAATTTTTTAACGATTCTTGTATGGCGACACATTAGTGCCATAATTCACTAATGTGATAAAAGATGCATTCGGGCGTATTATATTATTCCACACGCGTAGATATTAACTGCGAGCGCGCAAATGATCTCTGCGCACGCGCAAATTACCTCTGCGCGCGCAAAACAGCCTCTCGCGCTCGCAAAACAGCCTCTCGCACGCGCAAATTACCTCTGCGCGGGCAAAACACTCTCTCGCGCGTAACAGCCTCTCGCAAAAGATGTTTTGCGCTCTCGCTCGAATTTAATTTTGGCACTATGGGGGAGGGAACCAAGGCAGGGCGGGCTTTCCTGTGATTGGCCGTTTCTGAAGCGCGATATTTGATTGACAGCCCTCCTCTCATTCAATGGCTGAAACTTCAACCGCGTCTGGGCAGGTCCCTTCAGGTAAGAAACCCTTGGCTGAATTCGGGCATTTGTGATGACCGAAAACTACGGCTTGTATAAAATGTACGTATGTTTCTGAGAAATATGTTAGTGTAGCTAAACATCAACATTAGTCTTTGTATAGTTGTATAGTCTTTGTATTGTTATTATTACTTAGTACTTACTTACTTACTACTAGATTGTTTAAAAGTAATTTTGGCAGTTCCATGTACCATTCACACTTACATTGCATTAAATACAATAGAGCCAATAAGAGAACAATAAATTATCATATTGTGATAGACTTTAGATCAATATCAATATAAAACATGTTACACAAACACGGTTCCATATTTATTGACAATATCAGTAGACATGTTGAAGAACAGTTGATGGTCATATTAAGTGTTAAACAGAAGTGTTTAAATCCAGCATGGTAATTCCTATTCTTTTTTTCATTAAAAAGCATCAATAGTTATCGATATCAATGTATGGTTTAGGTAAATATACAATATACATCAATAAGCATGTACAAGAGTGGCCTTGTGTGTATACAAGTGTAAATATTGACTTTCTGACTTGTGCCTTATTAGAAATGGATCCTCTCCCTAATGTTTACTTTTTGTCTTTTATTTGATTTGACGTCCTGCAGACATATAAACCACCTTTGTTTATGTTATGCAAAAGAAAACTCAATAAACAGATGACAAAAAAAAAAGAATGACGTGACATTCAACAACTAAGTCAGAAAACTAGTGCACTGTTACCTAAAAGACACAGTTCAATTAGATTATTTATCTACAAGAGAACTGGCATGGCACACAAGGAGTTAGGCAGATTTAACTGAATGAGAAGTTTATTTATACAATGAATCAGGGTCACATCAACATGCCTTGACAGTGCATTGCACCAAATATACAACTCCTGCCTACACATAAACTCAAAATAATCCAAATCAATAGGCTCTCTTGTGAGTCCCAGTTCAAACTTGGACAGGAGCCGGGTCAGGATCTGTCTCCTAATGGTGTCCAGAGAAGAGAGAATGCAAGTGAAAAAATAAATACATATCTCTCCATATGAGAAACAAAAGGTGTGTGTGTGTGTGAACATACGGAAATTCCATTGGCAGTTAATTTCACTATCAATTATTACAGCTCGACTATGGATATTGTGGTACAGCTGATCGACATACCTCCATACTAGATGCTGGAACAGAAACTCGGTGAAATCTGATTCACAAACATGGGGGGTGAGGGGAAATGAACATCCATCAACTTTTGACCAATGCCATAACCAGCAAGTTTGTAAAATAATATTTACAATCCATTAATGTATTTTTAGGTTAACAAACAGAATATGCACGTTAACCCTACAATAGTTCAGTTAGCCTAATCACGTAATAGTCATTGTTGCCAGCCAGACATCGCGCTAACTAATGTTAACCCTAAAGTTAACGTTAGCTATTCGTTAGCGTTAGCTGCGGTTAACGACTAAGTAATAACGTTAATCTAGACTATACAAAGTTTAGCTACACTAAAATATTTCTCAGAAACATACTTGGATGAAATTTTACACAAGCCATAGTTTTTCGTTCATCACAAATGGCCGAATTCAGCCAAGGGTTTCTTACCTGTTTTCGTTCATCACAAATGGCCGAATTCAGCCAAGGGTTTCTTACCTGAAGGGACCTGCCCAGACGCGGTTGTCTTCTGAGTTTCAGCCATTGAATGAGAGGAGGGCTGAGTGAGGAGGGCTGTCAATCAAATATCGCGCTTCAGAAACGGCCAATCACAGGAAAGCCCGCCCTGCCTTGGTTCCCTCTCCCATAGTGCCAAAATTAAATTCGAGCGAGAGCGCAGAACATCTTTCGCGAGAGGCTGTACGCGCGAGAGGCTGTACGCGCGAGAGGCTGTTCTGCGCGCACAGAGATAATTTTCGCACTCGCAGTTAATATCTACGCGTGTGGAATAATATATCACGCCCGAATGCATCTTTTATCACATTAGTGAGTTATGGCACTAATGTGTTTAACTTAATTATCTTTCAATCTTGTCAGTTAATTCTTGACTCCTGCTCTGCACCTCGTCAAACTATGTAAAACTGTTGTAAATCAAACTCATAGTTCACAGGGACATGCATTTTTTTGGTTACAATGTAGGAGGGATCAGTGATGCCGTTCAGAATTCTCCAGCCTTAAAGGGGCTTTCCAGGCTGCACTTACCATGATCAATAGTCTATAGTCTATCAATAGTCTATATATCATGTCGTCAAAAAACGAAGGCTGTGTTACTATGTGCACATAAAAGAAAAGTACTTCAAACCAATCCGTATTCACTTTACACTTTATTAGTGTTCTTTTTTTAGAATGTTTAAAAATGAAATGTAACAAAGACTCGCAAACATGAAGGCCAGGCAGAAAAGAGCCCAGCAGAAAGAACCCAGGAACTTCACAGAGAAAAAACATTTACAAACACAGCCATTCTCCTCTTGGGGTCCCAGGCTAGGAGACTAGAAACAGGCTGGAAACAGGCTTTGGTGGCGCCGCTCCCCTGCAACAGAGGGCCCGGAGGACGCCGTGCCTGCTGGGAAACGCCCCTTAGGGGATGCGCTGGATGAGCTTTTCTTCCATCATGCAGTAGAACGACACGTGGGACAGGTCTGAGATGAAGGCCTCGCACGCCCGCCGGCTCACGCCGTCGCAGCCCCGAAGGTCAAGCAGCTCCAGCGCAGAGAGGCGCTTCAGGTAGGGCAGGCAACCGTCCGTCAGCCGGTTGCAACCTGCAGACACAATTCAGGTCAGTGGCGATACTCATTCACAGGACCCTTACTTTGAAAAACAGGTCAGGTTGCAAGAGACTTTCTATGGTAATGGTTGCAGCATTGTGTGTTGTGGGTCCAGGTCATCCAGCCACAAAACCAGCATGGGGTTTCCCTGGCGACTTCTAGGTGCTTCTGGCCCGCCCCAAACAGGAGGCTTGTTTTAGAGGAAACCAAAGTCTAAGACAAGACCTTCTCCATCAGGAGTGACATAGCAGTGCTATGGATGGAACCTTATAAATGTCCTCACGCGTCTACCCAACCTATGGAGACTCGACCTAGGAACCCAACGGGTTCGGGTCCAGGTTTTGTTATGGTCAATTGGGTGAGGTCCCATGATACCGGCTGGGTGATCCCCAGAGAACCACGTGGTAGTGGGACTAGCGAGATCAGGTTGACCTCGAGGATCAGATTACAAGAGCAATGAGGTAAAGAAATAAGGTGATATACCGCAAGATGGTAACCTCTGGAATAAAATGCTGAGGAGGAAAGGCCCAAGTTCAGGGGGGATGTTAGGTGCGATTACAGTCCGACCCACAACATCCTTTAAAGCCGTCCAAACTTAGCTCTGTTGTATCCGACATGACAAACGATTTAGCAGTATAATTACAATTTAACACGCAATTGAATACTGTCTCAGGTCTGGACGCCTAGGGCCTCTTCCTGTGAAGCTGACCACAGGTCTGTGTTATGGTGCATACTGTGAAGCTGACCCCAGGTCTGTTTGGATGCGTCCTGTGAAGCTGACCCCAGGTCTATGTTTGGGTGCTTCCTGTGAAGCTGACCCCAGGTCTGTTTGGATGCGTCCTGTGAAGCTGACCCCAGGTCTGTGTTTGGGTGCATCCTGTGAAGCTGACCCCAGGTCTGTTTGGATGCATCCTGTGAAGCTGACCCCAGGTCTGTGTTTGGGTGAGTCCTGTGAAGCTGACCCCAGGTCTGTGTTTGGGTGCGTTACCCACCGGCAAGATAGAGATCGGTGAGGTTGTGGCGGGTGTGCGTGCCGGCGGCGGCCAGCAGGGCGATGGAGGTGTCGCAGACAGCCGGGCAGTGGGCCAGGTCCAGCCGCTCAAGCTGGGGCATGTGGCGCTGCAGCAGCCGCAGGGTGGAGTCGCTCACCTCCAGGCCCGACAGGTACAGCGCCGACATGTTCCTCAGGCGGCTGCGGGATGAGCCCAGGCCTGAGGGGGAGCAGGGAGAGCCATAGAACCATCATTGTAACGGGATGGAACCCAGGGACAACCAACCAACTCCAGTGAGTGAGTGAATTATTTGAGTGATTGAGAAAGTGAGTGAGTGAGTGAATTATGTGAGCGAGTGGGTGAGTAAGTGAGTGAATTATGCGAGTGAGTGAGTGAATTATGTGAGTGAGTGAGATACGCACCAGGTGGCAGGATGAGGTCCTTCATCTGGACGTCCTTGATGCCCTGACACCAGCGCAGGTCCAGCAGCCTGAGGCAGGGCAGGGTGGGGGACACAAGGGCAGAAAGGGCGAACCAGGGCAGGCCCGCCACACGCAGCTCCCGGAGCCCTGCAACAGGACAACCGTTAGGGGGTGGACCTTCCCCCACACGCAGGACAACTGTCACACACACCTAGTTGCAATAGCGGAGCTGCGTGGTCGACCTCTGTGAGTGAGGGCTGTGTTCCCTACCCGAGTGAGGGCTGTGTTCCCTACCCGAGTAAGGGCTGTGTTCCCTACCTGAGGGAGTGAGGGCTGTGTTCCCTACCTGAGGGAGTGAGGGCTGTGTTCCCTACCTGAGGGAGTGAGGGCTGTGTTCCCTACCTGAGTGAGTGAGGGCTGTGTTCCCTACCTGAGTGAGTGAGGGCTGTGTTCCCTACCTGAGGGAGTGAGGGCTGCGTTCCCTACCTGAGTGAGGGCTGCGTTCCCTACCTGAGTGAGGGCTGTGTTCCCTACCTGAGTGAGGGCTGTGTTCCCTACCTGAGTGAGGGCTGTGTTCCCTACCTGAGTGAGGGCTGCGTTCCCTACCTGAGTGAGGGCTGTGTTCCCTACCTGAGTGAGGGCTGTGTTCCCTACCTGAGTGAGGGCTGTGTTCCCTACCTGAGTGAGGGCTGTGTTCCCTACCTGAGTGAGGGCTGTGTTCCCTACCTGAGTGAGGGCTGTGTTCCCTACCTGAGTGAGGGCTGTGTTCCCTACCTGAGTGAGGGCTGTGTTCCCTACCTGAGTGAGGGCTGTGTTCCCTACCTGAGTGAGGGCTGTGTTCCCTACCTGAGTGAGGGCTGTGTTCCCTACCTGAGGGAGGGCTGTGTTCCCTACCTGGCAGGCGTGTGAGCAGGCAGTGCAGCTGCCTCTTGGCGGCAGGTGTCCAAGAGAGGTCCAGGGAGGTGGGCAGCCTCTTGATGATTCCAGCCAGGGCCTGGTTACTGAGGCGGGTGCTGCGGCTGATGTCCACGTGGCTCCACAGGCGCTTGTCAAAGCTCCTGCAGCGGGGAAAACCCAGGAGGTCAAAGGAATACAAACAGGAAACCTTGTTCTGAACCAAAGCTTGTCTCCATTGAGCTATTGAGCGTCATGTTGAACCACAGACAGTGGTCTGACATGCTGGAGTCCAGTCGTGGGTCATGGATCCTCATACATACATACAACACACACATATACACACATACATATATGCATAAACTTGGCACAAAAAGTATGGAATTTTGTGTTGGTTTGATTATTTCTTAGTGGTAACAATACT